>NC_143509.1:13670481-13970481 GCF_031878675.1 Megascapheus bottae
AACCTTATAAAAATATTTATCCTATTATTCCTAAGACTTCTCCTGATAATGGCAGGCTCAACCCCCCTCTGAGGTGGAGCTAGAGGAGGAGGCAGCGCATTATGAGGAAGAAAGATATGGCCCTTTTCCTCTTCCCCAAGTTTCTGCAGCTACACAGACTCCAGAGATAAGGGCCCTTCACTGGCCCACCCCTCCCCCCTATCCAGACACCTCTCTCCCGTCAGCCCCACCACAGGAAATGGTGAGATCATTTTCTGTTCCTCCGGAGGTGCAAGGTCTCCTTAAATCCAAAGACTCTCTCTTGAAACAAGTGACAGAATTAAAAAACGTGCTTCATTTAAAAAGAGAGTTAAGGGACCTCACTTTGCAAATTCATGATTTACAAATGGATCTTGTTGGGGAAGCCGTGACTACCCCCCATGGCTCGGGTAACAAGCCCGCTAAAACACCCTCGGCCTCAAAGAGCCTCAATAGTGGACTCAGATCCAGGGCGCAAACTGTTTCCCTCTCCTTCCCTGTAATTACTCCCTCTAACACTCAACCTCGGGAACAAGAGGGGGAGGAGGGAGAAGCGGGAGAGGAGGAGGCGGACACCACCAGAAGGCAGGAGGAGGGGCAAAACCTAGATTCCTCTGCCTCCGAGGAGGAAGGGGGTGATCAGGAGGAGTCAAGGAGAGATTCTCAAATTACATATAAGAGATTGACGTTTAAACAAATTAAAGAACTACATTCGGCTGTTAAGAATTATGGAATTAACGCCCCTTTTACTTTAACAGTACTGGAGGGCCTCGGGGGTGAGGGACATTTATTGCCTCATGAGTGGCACAAGATTGTACAATCTGTTTTAACCAGGAGTCAATATCTAACCTGGAAAGCTGAATTTATAGATAAGGCAGAAAATCAAGCCATTACCAATAAAAAACATACACAAATGGCTTCATGGTCTTCTGATAAAATTTCAGGGAGGGGCAAAATTGCCTCAGAGGAAAAACAACAAAAACTCCCTGCAGGAATATTAACCCAGACTGCTCAGGCTGCCCTGGCCACCTGGAGAGCAGTGCCTGCTGCAGAAGCGGTTACTACCTCTCTTTCCAGGGTAGTACAAGGCAATAATGAACCATATTCACAATTTGTTGCCAGACTGTTGGAAGCAGCTGAAAGAATATTAGGTGAGGTAGATACAGATGATATTATAGTTAGACAGTTGGCCATAGAAAATGCTAATGCAGCCTGTAAAGCTGCTTTAAGAGGCAAAACAAAGACCCTAGATTTAAATGGTATGATTAAAATTTGCAATGATGTGGATTCCTTTGAACATAAAATGTCTAAATCTATTAATTTGGCCATTGGAGCCATACTCCAAAACCAGACTCCACCTTCAGGAAAACTAGGACAAATATCTAGCCCTAAAAACTGTTTTAAATGTGGACAAATTGGACATTTTGCTAGAGAATGCCCTGGAACTATTAAACAACTCAATGTTCCTGGGACGATTCCCCTCCCCCTTCCCCCTGGCCTTTGTCCTAAATGCAAAAGAGGCCGTCACTGGGCTACAGAGTGCCGGTCCAAGACCGATATAAATGGCCAGCCTTTATCTGCGGTCTCGGGAAACGGGCTACGGGCCCCAGCACGGGGCCCTCCCTACCCACCGCGACAACCAATGACCCTTCCCGCCCAAGATCTGCCTCTGATGCAAACATCGCTGACTCAGACTTGTTCCGAGCCACTGCAGGCAGCGCAGGACTGGACCTCTGTTCCTCCACCACCAGGATTATAACTCCAGAGGAAGGAACAGTTGTTATAAACTGTGGAAGGTTCGGGCCTCCCCCGCCAGGAATGTTTTTTCTTATTATAGGCCGAGCTTCAAGCTCACTGCAAGGACTCTCTGTCATTCCCTCGGTGGTTGACACCGATTATTCAGGCGAATTAAAAATTTTAGTTCATGCCTCTCAAGGCCCTCTTGGCATATCGGCAGGCCAACGCATTGCACAAGCCCTCCCTCTGCCTGTAACAGGACAGTTCCCATATAAGCATCCTCAGCGTGGCAATTCTACGCCAGGATCAACAGATATATTTTGGGTACATCAATTGACAGAATCTCTACCAAGTTTAAAACTTTTTTTGGAAGGAAAACAATTCCTGGGTCTTTTAGATACAGGGGCCGATGCTACTGTCATTGCAAAACAACATTGGCCTATCTCTTGGCCTCTGGAACCCACCGCTACCCATTTAAAGGGTATTGGGCAGACTCAAAATACACTCCAGAGTTCTAAAATATTAACATGGACAGACCCAGAGGGAACACTGGGACAGTTAAACCTTTTGTGGTGGACGGACTCCCTGTAAATCTATGGGGGAGAGATATAATGACCCAAATGGGAGCTATCATGTTCAGTCCTAATGAGACTGTGACTAACATGATGCTCAAGTCTGGATATTTGCCAGGAAAAGGAGTGGGAAAGCATGAGCAAGGAATTAGTCACCCAATTATACCCACTCCTAAATGGGATAGAAAAGGACTTGGGACTGACCTTTTTTCCTAAAGACCACTGCTCCCCCTGTGCTCCAAGCCGATAAAATAACTTGGAAATCTGACAATCCGGTTTGGATAGACCAGTGGTTCAGGCTGCTCTTCAGTTGGTGCAGGAACAATTAGAGCAGGGACATCTTGAACCTTCTACCTCTCCCTGGAATACTCCCATATTTGTTATAAAAAAGAAAAATGGGAGTTGGAGGCTACTGCAGGATCTAAGGGAAATTAATGAAACCATGGCACTCATGGGAGCCTTACAACCTGGACTGCCCTCTCCCACAGCTATCCCTAAAGGATTTTTAAAAATTGTAATAGATATAAAAGACTGTTTTTTCTCCATTCCCCTCGATCCTGGAGATTGTAAAAGATTTGCCTTTTCCATACCCATGATAAACCATAAAGGCCCTAATCCCCGCTTTTAATGGCGAGTGTTGCCACAGGGTATGGCTAATTCTCCCACTCTTTGTCAAAAATTTGTGGCTCAATCCATAGACCCAATTCGTGTTCAATATCCTCATATATATATATATATATATATATATATTATACATTATATGGATGACCTATTAATTGCTGCCAAACTAGAAATGGAGGCGCATCAAGTGACTCAAAAAATAGTTATTGCTTTACAAGACAGAGGACTTTTTATCTCCCCAGAAAAAATACAAACTTGCTATCCCTTCTTGTTCCTGGGTTTTCAATTAGAACCCTCTTTAATATATGCTCAAAAATTGAAATCAAAAGGAATAAGTTAAATTGTCTAAATGATTTCCAAAAACTCCTTGGAGACATTAATTGGCTACGTCCTCACCTTAAATTAACAACAGGAGATCTCAAGCCCTTGTTTAATATTTGCAGGGAAATTCTGATCCCACGACCCCAAGAAAAATTACTCCAGAGGCTGAAAAGGCCTTAATAAAATTAGAAGCAGCTATTACCCAACAAAATATAGGCTATTTTGACCCCAGTTTGCCTCTTTATTTAATTATATTTGCCACCGAATTCACCCCCACTGGTTTAGTATGGCAGAGAGCAGTACCCCTATTTTGGGTACATGCTTCTGCCTCTCAATCTAAAGTATTACCCCCCTACCCCCTTTTAATATCTCAACTTATCTTTATAGGATTAAAAATTTCAGTCAGATATTTTGGCAAGGATCCTGATATCATAATTACCCCTTACTCTAAGGAGCAAATTAGTTGGCTGCAACAAAGACAAGATGATTGGGCTGTGTTATGCACTGGGTTCCGGGGTATTTTTGATACTCACATGCCCAGCGACAGACTTATTCAATTCCTTAATAATACTCCTTTCGTTTTTCTAAAAAATTCCTTGATAAAGCCCATCCCCAATACTTTGAACATCTTTATTGATGGTTCGAAAAATGGAAAAGCTTCATATGTTATCGATAATGTTTCCCACTTTGTAAATACTTCCTTTAAATCTGCTCAGTTAGTAGAATTATTTGCTGTGCTTTGTGTTTTTCGGTTATTAAAGACCCATCCTGTTAATCTGTTTTCGGATAGCCATTATGTTGTTAGAGCTTTACAAGTTTTAGAAATGGTTCCGGTTATTCAGCCTACTACACCTACTTTTCAATTATTTTTTGAATTGCAAAAACTTATTAGACAACGTTCGTACCCGTTCTTTGTAGGACATATTCGTGCTCATTCTGGCCTACCTGGGCCACTAACCCGGGGCAATGAATTAGCTGATTTGGCAACCCAAATGGTTACCTTATCTCAAACAGTTAATCCGGTGACCCTTGCACAAGAGGCCCATGCTGTTCACCACCTTAATGCTCATACCCTGCGTTTAAAATTTAAAATTACTAGAGAACAGGCAAGACAAATTGTTAAAAACTGCAAAAATTGCCTAACCCTGCTCCCTGAACCCCATGTAGGTGTAAACCCTAGAGGGCTCATACCTGGACAACTTTGGAAAATGGATGTTACTCATGTCCCCTCCTTTGGAAGGTTAAAATATGTACATGTTACCATTGATACCTTTAGTGGATTTATTTGTGCCTCTGCTCATTTAGGGGAGGCCACAAAAGATGTTATAAACCATCTCCTATATGTTTTTTCTGTCATGGGACAACCCCAAGCTATAAAGACAGACAATGGGCCCGGATATACCAGTCAAAAGTTCAAACAATTTTGCTTCCAAATGAGCATAAAACATATTACTGGAATCCCCTACAACCCCCAAGGACAAGGAATAGTGGAAAGGGCTCATCAGACTTTAAAAAACACCCTCATTAAACTTGCCTCACAAGAAACATTATATTCCCTTAAAGGAAACTATAAGACTTTGCTATTACATGCTCTCTTTGTTTTAAACTTTTTAACCCTTGACGCTAATGGCAAATCTGCTGCAGAACGCCTTTGGCATCCCACCACACAAACAGACTATGCCCAGGCCCTATGGAAAGACCCACTGACGGGAATATGGAATGGCCCTGACCCAGTCATTATCTGGGGAAAAGGATCAGCTTGCATTTACAATTCTAAAGAAGGAGGAGCTAGATGGTTGCCTAAAAGATTAATAAAACCATATAATAAACAATAAAGCCATATAATCAATTCCAGGGTGGCGCCTGAGAACAAAAATATTTTTCTTTTACAGGTCAACAACCATGATGATGAGGCCTTCCCCGTCATCACTCGGCATGATGCTATTGATGGTGATGCTGATCCTGGTAATAAAAGACGTCAAAACTACAAAACAAAAAACTCCCTATCAAATATATAACTATACATGGGTTATTATTAATCAAGCAGGGGATATAGCCAATGCTACCTCTTCCCTAAGCGCCACCATCCCTTGGCCTGATTTATTTGTCGATTTATGCGACCTAGCCTTAGGTGCTGATCCCTCCTGGGGAACACCTGATAAATTTATGCCCCAAAAGGGACCTGTAGATGGACCTAATCCAGATTACAAAGGGCAAACAGCCGCATGTAATTCATATTATCTTCGTACGGCTTTGGCAGAAGATTCCACTGGATTATATGTTTGCCAAGGAGATGTTCATAGGGATAGATCCCTACAATACCAATGTGGTTTTCGAGATTCTTATTTTTGTTATAATTGGAAATGTGAAACCACTTGCCTATTGGAAGCCAACCTCGTCCTGGGATCTCATAACAGTACGGAGACTATATCTCCCACAATATTTACAGAAAATATTGCAAATTACTACACAAACCCCAGAAAGGACACGTTGTGCCAGTGAGTGGTGCATCCCGCTTCTTATCAGATTTACAGATTCAGGAAAAGGTTCACCTCATGGGAAAAAGCACCAGAATGGGGAATCAGGCTGAGGACATGCGATGGCATGACTTGGGGATGCCAAGACCCTGGACTCACCTTTAAAATCAAATTACTTAAAGAAATCCCCACCCAATATAAGGCATCTATAGGTCCCAACACTCAGCTTCATCACCCATCAAGCCCATTGAACCCCTTACCTTCTAAAAAACAGTGCCTTAAATACCCCTAAGCCTTCTATAGATTTTAGCACAATTTTTCAGCCTACCATACCCCCTGGTCCTAAGTCTTCAGCTGAATTACTGTGGAGCATTCTTAATGCATCTGCCTCCACTCTTTTAACAGCTAAAAAGAAAAATAATGACACCAATGACTTGGAATGTTGGCTGTGTTTTTCTGCTAGTCCTCCTTTTTACGAAGGAAGAGCTCTTTTTGGCAATCCTATAATTCTTGCACAGCCACCCCAGGAACTAATCCAAGGCTTACAGCTGACCTTCACGGAGGTTGTTGGTATTGGATCCTGCATATTGGGTCCACATATGATTCCTCCAGCTGAGCTTATATATATTTGTAATGATACCTTTATTATGAACTCCTCTACAACAGGATATTCGTTAGCCCCTAACGATACGTATTTTGCCTGCTCTGAACGACTTACTCGTCTTATAGCTATAGAAGATTTTAGAAAGAATAGAGATTACTGTGTAATAGTACAGTTACTCCCAAAATTCTCCATCTATTCACCCAACGAGCTTTTAAATTTTTGGGAATAAAGATCAGCCTCTCATCTCAGAAGTAAAAGAGAACCTATTACTGCCCTTACCTTGTCTGTGCTATTGGGGCTCGGAGCTGTTGGTACAGGCACAGGAATAGCCTCTATAGTTGTTTCTAAAGAAAATACCCAACAGCTTCATGCCCTAAATGCAGCCATAAGTCAGGATTTGGAAGATTTGAAAACAGGAATGGAGCATTTAACAGAATCTTTGAGTTCTCTGGCAGAAGTTGTCCTCAAAAATCGACGAGGATTAGACTTACTTTTTCTACAGCAAGGAGGCTTATGCGCGGCTTTAAAGGAAAAATGCTGCATATATGTAGATAGAACAGGACTTGTTAAGGATAGCTTAGAAAAAATTACAGCTAGCCTAGAAAAGCGAAAAAGAGAAAGGGAAAAACAAGAATCTTGGTATCAAAATTGGTTCTCCACATCTCCCTGGCTATCAACTCTTTTACCCTCTCTCTTGGGCCCCCTTGTGGGACTTCTCCTCCTAATTTCTTTTGGCCCTTGGGCTTTTCAGCGCCTTACACAATTTATAAAAAAAACAAATTGATTCTGCCTTTTCCAAAAACTTAATCTCGGTGCATTATCATCGCTTAGAGGCTCAGGATGACCCTGTAGGGTCCGAAACAAGCACTCCTGAAAGTGGGCTCCAGTTTCATGCACTTCTTGGCCGATAAACCTCAAAGCGGCTAGAGAGCATCCAATGACGGGATTATTATGGAGCTTACCCTGGGTGGCACAACATACAGAGGCTGTGGAGGCCGGCTCAACAAGGCATGTTGCCAGGAGTAAGGGTCCCTCCATATAGCCTAAGACAGGGTGTTCTCTCCACCTATAGAGACCTTGTTCTTTAAAGGAAAGGGGGAATTTTTGGAGACTGAAGTCATGAAATAGAGCAGTTCAACATCCTGCAGCCTTGAGCAATAACTCAGTCCTGAGTAAACAGCACCTGGCAGAGACCATTACTCAAAGGATTTCCTGGAAGGGCCACAAGATGCGCTTTCGAGATTAGCACAACGGCCAAAAGGGCAGTGTAACCCGACCCTGGACCCTTCCACCCTGCCCCTTCCTCCTATTTCAGGGTATATAAACCCTGCTCTGCTTTCAATAAATGAGACCTTGACGCTACTCAGATTGTCTCTGTCTTTCTTTATGCGCCTGGTCTCCTTCCTCTCTTTCCCCCATTGGTTTTCTTCTCTTAGGAGGTTACTCCTCGGGTCTGATGAATGACTGAACCCGCGGGTCGGGGGACCTAACACTAACCCTAACCCTAACCTTAACCCTAACCCTAAACCTAACCCTATGTCCCTAACCCTAAACCTAAAGTAATCCAAACACTCTAGTCCTCGACCTAATCCTAACCCTAGCCCAGCCCTAAACCTCATCCTCACACGCACCGAATCCTAACCCTAACCCTAAACCTCACCCTCACCCTCAACCTAACCCTAACCCTAACCCTAACCCTCACCCTCACCCTATCTCTAACCCTCACTCTCACCCTCACCCTCACCCTAGCCCTAACCCTAACACTAAACCTTATCCTTACCCTCACCCTCACCCTATCTCTAACCCTCACTCTCACCCTCACCCTAACCCTAACCCTAACACTAAAACTTACCCTTACCCTCACCCTCACCCTAACCCTAACCCGAACTCTCACAGAACCCTCACCCTATACCTAACCGTAACCCTAACCCTCACAGTAAACCTAACCCTAACTCTCAACCTAACCCTCACACACACCCTTACCCTAACTGACACCGTCACCCTCTCCCTCAACCTAACCCTAACCCTAACCCTAACCCAAAAAACTCACCCTAATTCTCACCCTCACCCTAACCCTAATCCTAACCCTCACCCTAACACTGAACCAAAACCTCACCTTCACCGTCACCCTCACCTGAACCCTCACCCTAACCCTCACCTTAACACTAACACTAACACTAACACAAACCCTATTCCTAAACCTAAACCTAATCCTAACCCTCACTCTCACACTAACCCTGACCCTCAACCTCACCCTCACAGTAACCCTATCCCTCACCCTCACCCTAACCCTAAACATAACCCTAAGCCAAACCCTAAACATAACTATTAACTGCTAACACTAACCCTAACCCTAACCCTAGGGGTCCCTAACCCTAAAACTTATCCTAACCCTAAACCTAACCATAGTCCTAGCCCCAACCCTAACCATAAACATAACCCTAACCCTAATCCTAAACCTAACGCTAACCCTAACCTTAACCCTATCCTTAAGTGTAACTAACCCTATCTCGAACCCTCACCCTCACCCTAACCCTAACCCTAACCCTCACCCTATCCCTCACCCTAACTCTAACCCTAACCCTAAACCTAACCGTAACCCTTACACTCAACCTCACCCTAACCCTCACTCTCACTCTCACCCTAACCCTAACCCTAACCCTAATCCTAACCCTAACACTCACCCTAATCCTCACCCTCATCCTAACCCTAACCCTAAAACTTACCCTCACCCTAATCCTACTCCTAAACCTAACCCTAGCCTAAACGCTAACAATAATCCTCACTCTCACTCTCACCTTAACCCTAACGCTAATTCTAGCACTCACCCTCAACCAAACCAACTCTCACCCTAAAACTAACCCTTACCCTAACCATAAGCCTAACCCTAACCCTAACCCTAACCCTCACTCTAACCCTCACCCTAACCCTAACCCCAACCCTAACCCTAACCTTACCCCAAACCCTAACCCTAATCCTAAACCTAACCCTCACCCTCACCCTCAGCCTCACCCTGATCCTCACCCTAACCCTGACCTTAACCCCAACCCTAACCCTAACCCTTACCCAAAACCTAACCCTAACCCTAACCCTAACCTAAACCCTAACCGTAACCCTAACCCTAAACCTAAACCTCATCCTAACCCTAACTCTCACCTTAACCCTCAACCTAACCCTCACCCTAACATTAAACCTAAAACTAACCCTAACCCTAACTGACATGGTAAAACTCCCCCTAACCCTCACACTAACTCTAAACCTAACCCTCACCCTAAACCTCATCCTAACCCTAACCCTAACCTTTACCCTCACCCTAACCCTCAATCTCACCCTAACCCTAACCCTAATCCTTAACCTCACCCTAACCCTCACCTTAACCCTAACCCTAACCCTAACCCTAACCTTAACCCTAACCCTAACCCTCACCCTAACGCTCACCCTAACCCTCACCCTCACCCTAACCCTAACCCTAAACGTAACCCTCATCCTCACCCTAAACCTAACCCTAACCCTAAACCTCACCCTAACCCTAACCCTCACCCTAACCCTAACTCTAACCCTAACCCTCATGCTAACCCTATCACCCTCGCCCTCACCCTCACCCTAACCCTAACCCTAACACTATCCCTCACCCTCACTCTCACCCTCACACTCCACCTAGCCCTAACCATCACCTTCACACTCACCCTAACCCTAACCCTAAAATTAAACATCCACCCTCACCCTAACCCTAACCTTCACCCTCACCCTCACCATAAAACTAATCCTTAACCTTAACCTAACCCTCACCCTAACGCTAAACCTAACTTTAACCCTAAACCAAACACTAAACCTAGCCCTAGACCTAACCCAATACATAACCTTAACTCTAACCCTACACCTAACCCTAAACATACCCTTACCCCTAACCCTAAACTTCACCATAAACCTAATCCTAACCCTCACCCTAACCCTAACCCTAGACCTAACCCTATACATAACCCTAATTCTATTCCTAACCCTAACCCTAACCCTAACCTTCACTGTAACCCTAACCCTAACCCTCACCCTCACCCTAACCCACACCCTAACCCTAACCCTAACCCTCACCCTAACCCTATCACCCTAAACCTCACCCTAACCTTAACCCGCACACTAACCCTAACCCTAAGCCTCACGCTAACCCTCACCCTAACTCCAACTATCACAGTAAACCTCACCCTAACTCTAACCCTCACACCAACCCTAACCCTAAACCTAACCCTCACCCAAACCCTAAACCTAAAACTAATCATACCCCTAAAGCCTCACCCTCACCCTACCCCTAATCATAACACTATCCCTCACCCTCAAAAACACCCTCACCATCCACCTAACCCAAACCAACACACTCAGCCTCACCCTAACCCTAACCCTAACACTAAACCTCACCCTAACTGTAACCCTCACCCTTAACCCAAACCTAAACCTAGCCCTAACCCTAACCCAAACCCTAAACCTAGCCCTAGCCTTAACCCTATACGTATCCCTAACCCAAACACAAATCCTAAAGCTAACCCTAATCCTACACCTATACCTAACCCTAACCATAAACCTAACCCTACCCTAAACCTAATGCTAACCCTAACCCTAACCCTAACTCTAAACCTAACCCTTAGGGTCCCTAATCCTAACCCTAACCCTAACCATAAGCCTAACCCTAAAGCTCACCCTAACCCTAACCCTAATCCTAACCCTAACCCTCACCCTCTCCCTCACTCTAACCCTCGCCCTCACGCTAACACTAAACCTAACCCTAACAGTAACGCTACCCCAAACTCTAAACCTATACATAACCCTAACCCTAACCCTCCCGCTCCCCCTCTTCCTCCCCCTAACCCTCACCTCACCATCACCCTAACCCTAACCCTAAAACTAAACCTCACCCTAACCCTAACCCTCATGCCAACCCTAACCCTAACCCTCATCCTAACTCTCACCCTAAACCTGACCCTAACCCTAACCCTCACCCTAACCCTATCCCTAACCCTCACCTAACCCTCACCCTCACCCTAACCCTAACACTAACCATAACCCTCACCCACAGCTGAACCCTAACTTTTACCCTCCCCTCACACTCACTTTAACGCTCACCCTAACCCTAACCCTAACAGTAAACCTCACCCTCACTGTAACCCTTACCCTAAACCTAAACCTAAACCTAACTGTAACCCTAACCCAAATCCTAAACCTAGCCCTAGCCTTAACCCTATACATAACCCTAACCCAAACACAAATCCTAACCCTAACCCTACACCTAGACCTAATCCTAACCATAAACCTAACACTACCCTAAACCTAATGCTAACCCTAACTTTAACCCTAACCCTAAACCTAACCCTAAGGGTCCCTAATCCTAACCCTAACCCTAACCCTAACCCTAAAACTAACCCAAACCCTAAACCTAAACCTAAACATAATCCGTTAACCCTAACTCTCATCCTCACACTTACACTAATCCTCACCTTCATCCTCACCCTAACCCTAAGCTATCCCTCACCCTCACCCTCACCCTCACCCTCCACCTACCCCTAACCTTCACCTTCACCCTCACCCACACCCTAATACTCACCCTAACGCTAAACCTCACACTCACCCAAATATCACCCTAACCCTAACCCTAAACCTACCCCTAACCTTCACCCTCACCCTCACCCTGACCCTAATCGTAACCTTAACCCTAACCCTAAACCTAACCCTAAGGGTCCCTCATCCTAATTCTAACCCTCACTCTAACCCTAACCCTAACCCTAACCCTCAACCTCACACTTACCCTAATCCTAACCCTCACCATCACCCTAAACATAACCCGAACCCTAACCCTAACACTAACACTGAGAAACCCACTGCTAGTATTACACTTAATGGAGAAAATCTAAAGCCATTACCTCTAAAATCAGGAACAAGACAAGGATGCCCACTCTCTCCACTGCTCTTTAACATAGTACTAGAATTCCTAGCCAGTGCAATAAGGCAAGAAGCAAGCATAAAGGGGATCCAAGAAGGGAAAGAGGAAATAAAACTATCCCTCTTTGCAGATGACATGATTCTGTATTTAAAGAATCCTATAGACTTTACTCCCAAGCTCCTTGAGCTGATTTAAAACTTTGGAAGAGTAGCAGGCTATAAAATCAACCCTCAAAAATCAACTGACTTCCTCCACGCCAACAGTGAGAGGAATGAGGCAATAATCAGGAAAGAAACTCCTTTCACAATAGCCTCAAAGAAAATAAAGTACCTAGGAATTAGCTTAACTAAGAATGTAAAGGACCTTTTTGACAAAAACTTTAAAACCCTAAAAAAGGAATTTTAAGCAGAAGTAAGGACAAGGGAAAACCTCCCATGCTCCTGAATTGGAAGAATCAACATTGTGAAAATGACAATCTTGCCAAGGCCTATCTACCAATTCAATGCAATACCCATCAATATCCCAATGGCATTCTTTAAAGAAATAGAAGAGGTAATTCAAAATTTCATATGAAATAATAAAAGACCCCGTATAGCAAAAACACTTTTTAGCAGAAAGAACAGCACTGGAGGAATTTCAATTCCAAACTTTAGACTCTATTACAGACAAATAATTCTCAAAACAGCTTGGTACTGGCACAAGAACAGGCCTGAAGACCAATGGAATAGAACTGAGGACCCAGATAATAAACCACAAACCTATGGCCACCTAATCTTTGACAAGGGAGCCAAAAAAAATAGAATGGAAGAAAGACAGCCTCTTCAGGAAGTTGTGCTGGGAGAACGGGTTAAGCACCTGCACAAAACTAAAGTTGGACCCTTCTTTGTCACCTTGCACTAGAATAAACTCCAAATGGATGAAAGACATGGAGGTAAAAGCTGACACACTGAAAACTCTACAGGAAGGAATAGGAGATACACTAGGCCTCCTTGGCACAGGTCGAAACTTTCTTAATAAGGACCAAGAATCACAACAAATCAGAGAAAGGCTGGATAAGTGGGACTGCATTAAACTGTGGAGCTTTTGTATGGCAAAGGACATAGCTAGTAAATTAATTAGGAAGCCTACAGAGTGGGAGAAGATCTTCACCAACCAAACAACGGTCAAAGGCCTCATATCTAAAATATATCAACAACTCAAAAAATTGAATCACTCCAAAACCAATCTCCAAAGTAACAACCATCCCATTAAAAAATGGGCCAAAGACTTAAAGAGAGTCTTCTCTGAAGAACAAACAAAAATGGCCTATAGACACATGAAGAAATGCTCAACACCTCTGGTCATAAAAGAAATGCAAATCAAAACAACTCTAAGATTCCACCTCACTCCAGTTAGAATGGCCAGGATCAGGAAAATGAATAATAACAGATGCTGGAGGGGATGTGGCCAGGAGGGATCACTAATACACTGTTGATGGCAGTGCAAACTCGTTCAACTACTATGGAAAGCAGTGTGGCAGTGCCTCAAAAGGCTAAACATAGAACTCCTCTATGACCCAGCAATTCCACTACTTGGCATTTACCCAATCATCCAGAATCTTTTAGGGCATACTAAATCCACTAGCACAACAATGTTCATTGCAGCACTATTCACCATAGCAAAGATATGGAACCAACCTAGATGTCCCTCAGTTGATGAATGGATCAACAAGTTGTCGTATTTGTGCAGAATGGAATTCTATGCTGCTGTCGGAAAGAATGACATCGCCCCATTTGTTAGAAAATGGAAAGACTTAGAAAAAATCATATTAAGTGAAGTAAGCCATACTCAAAGGACTTAGGCTCAATGGTTTCCCTCATTTGTCATAATCAGTAGAAACCTTGGGCTCTACTTGCAGAGATCTGCAATAGAGCAAAATCTTGATACATAAGGCCATATAGTTTGAAGCTAATTGAAAGTACCTCAGGATATTGAAACAAAAGCCATATAATGAATGATTGTTGTCCTTAATGTACTATGTTGTCTCTCATCTCCTTTGCTGTCCCTTGGTTATCGCATATTGTTAAAGTATCTCACTTTGTTATCTGATATATTGAATTTATTTGTATTTGGTTATTTGAAATTTGATAGGGAAGGGGGGAAAACCAAGATGGGTGGGGGGGCGGGGATGAGAGTAATGGGTACCAAGACATGTGAAAGGGTATCAATGTATTAATGCACCTTCTATCTGGCAAATATCATGTAACCCTTTTACTAATTACAATAAAAAATTAAAAAAAACCCAGATACATTGAAGTTGCATGTTGTAGAATAAATGACCACGTTTACACAAAACAAATCTTAGTAGATAGAGCAATGTTAGTGGTAGTTCAGTCTCCGTTGTACTGGATGAAGCACCACACTGTAATAAAAGAAATTATACTGTAATCGCAGGAGGAAGAATAAAACACCCTCGTAGACAAAAAAGATCATAGCAGGTAAACAATGGCGTAAGAATTCATAGGCAAACTCTAGTACTCATTACACTGGGTGAAATCCTCCAAGAAGTAAAAGCAGATACATTGAAGCTGGTTATGGAACAATAAACGACCACGTTAACCGAACAACTCATAGCAGATAGAGCAATGCGGGTGGAAGTCAAGTCTCCGTTGTACTTGCTCAGAGACTAGGACGTAATAAAAAGCAGGTACACTGAAGTTGAATGAGTAAGAATAAAATAACTTGCTTAGACAAGAAGGTCCTCAGCAGAAAGAGCAATGCCATAGGAAGTTCAACGGCAAAGTCCAGTATCCATTACAATGGATGAAATCCTCCAAGAAGTAAAAGCAGATACATTGAAATTGCTTGTGGAAGAGCAAGTGACCACGTAAACCGAACAACTCTTAGCATATAGAGCATTGTTGGGGGAAGTACAGTCTCTGTTTTACTTGCTCAGAGTCCACGTCATAATAAAACAAGGTACACTGAAGTTGAACAAGTAAGAGTAAAATAACCCGCTTAGACAATAAGGTCCTCAGCAGAAAGAGCAATGCCGTAGGAAGTTCAACGGCAAAGTCCAGTATCCATTACACTGGATGAAATTCTCCAAGAAGTAAAAGCAGATACATTGAAATTGCTTGTGGAAGAATAAACGACCACGTTAACCGAACAATTCTTAGCAGACAGAGCAATGTCTGGGTAAGTACAGTCTCCGTTTTCCTTGTTCAGACACCTCAACGAAATAAAATCAGGTACACTGAAGTTGAACGAGGAAGACTAAAATACCCCGCTTAGCAAGAAGGTTCTTAGCAGAAAAAGTAATGCCGTAGAAATTTCAGACGCAAAATCCAGTAACGCTTACACTGGATGAAATCCTTCAATAAGTAAAACCAGATACCTTGAAGTTGCGTGTGGTAGAATAAATGACCACGTTTACACAGAACAAATCTTAGTAAATAGAGCAATGTCAGTGGTAGTTCCGTCTCCATTGTAATGGATGAAGCACCACCCAGTAATAAAAGCAAATACACTGAAGTTGCATTAGGAAGAATAAAATACCCCTCTTAGACAAGAATGTTGTTAGCAGAAAGAACAATGCCATAGGAACTTCAACGGCAAACTCCAGTATCCATTACACTCTATGAAAACCTCCTAGACGCTGCTTGTGGAAGAATAAACGACCACATTAACCGAACTACTCAGCATATAGAGCATTGTTGGTGGCAGTAGAGTCTCCGTTGTACTTGCTCAGAGACCATGCAGAAATAAAACCAGGTACACTGAAATTGAACGAGGAAGAATAAAATACCCCGCTTAGACAAGAAGGTTCTTAGCAGAAAGAACAATGCCATAGGAACTTCAATGGCAAAATCCAGTATCCATTACACTCTATGAAAACCTCCAAGAAGTAAAACGAGATACATTGAAGTTACTTGTGGTAGAAGCAATGACCGGGTTTACACGAACAAATCATACTAGATAGAGCAATGTCAATGGTAGTTCAGTCTCCGTTGTACTAGATGAAGCACCACGCTGAAATAAAAGCAAATACACTGAAGTTGCAGAAGGAAGAATGAAATACCCCGCTTAGACAAAAACCATCATAGCTGATCGAACAATGCCGTAGGCATTACACTGGATGAAATCCTCCAAGAAGTAAAACAAGATACATTGAAGTGTAATACTAGCAGTGGGTTTCTCATACACAGCTTTTATTACATTGAGGAATGTTCCATGGATTCCTAGTTTCTCCAGAGCTTTTAACATAAAGGGGTGTTGCATCTTGTCAAATGCCTTTCCCGCATCTATTGAGACAATCATGTGATTTTTGTCCTTGCTCCTGTTGATGTGTTGAATTATATTAATTGATTTGCGTATGTTGAACCAGCTTTGCCTCCCCGTGATGAATCCAGTTTGATCATAGTGTATAATTTTTTTGATGAGTTGTTGTAGACCGTTGGCCAGTATTTTGTTGAGAAGTTTTGCATCGATGTTCATCAAAGATATAGGTCTATAGTTCTCTTTCTTTGATGAATCTCTGTCTGGTTTGGGGATGAGGGTTATACTGGCTTCATAGAATGAGTTTGGTAAGGAACCTTCATTTTCAATTTCGTTGAAGAGCTTGAGGAGTATTGGTGTGAGCTCTGCTTTGAAGACCTTATAGAATTCAGCTGTGAATCCATCTGGCCCTGGGCTTTTCTTAGGTGGAAGTTCTCTAATTGCCATTTCTATTTCAGAGCCTGAAAGAGGCCTGTTGACTTGGGTTAGTTCTTCTTGGTTCAGTGTGGGTATGTTAATATTGGCTAGGAATTCATCCACTTCATCTAGATTCTCAAATTTGTTGCCATAAAGGTTTGAGAAGTATTCCCTCATGATATTCTGGATCTTGGTAATTTCTGTCGTGATATTACCATTTTCATCTGCGATTTTGTTTATTTCGATATGCTCTCTTCCTTTTTTTGGTAAGATTTGCTAAGGGCTTGTCAATTTTGTTAATTCTTTCAAAGAACCAACTCCTTGTTTTGTTGGTTCTTTCTATAGTTTTTTTTGGATTCCAAATCATTTAATTCTGCTTTGACTTTAATAATTTGCTTTCTTCTACTGGGATTAGGGTTGGTTTTTTGCTCTTTTTCCAGGAGCTTGAGGTGAGACATTAATTTGTTGGTTTGCAATTTTTCCAACTTGTTGTTGTAGGCACCCAGCGCTATAAATTTTCCTCTGAGTACTGCCTTTGCTGTGTCCCAAAGGAGTTGGTATTTTGGGTTAACACTGCTTCTGACTCAGCGTGGTTTTTTCTTCCCCAGTGATTGGGGGAGGGCTGGGTCGTCGACACTTACCATCTCACTCGGCTCCTAGGGGACTACAGGCTGGCCCTGTGTGTCCCTCGCCATTCCCGTGTTGCTGCCCCGGAGAGGAGCAACACAGATACATTGAAGTTGCTTATGGAAGAAAAATGACCATGTTAACACAGAACAAAACTTAGCAGATAGAGCAATGTAGGTGGAAGTATAGTCTCCTTTGTAGTGGATCAAAGGCCACGACGAAATAAAAGCAGATACACTGAAGTCCCATGATGAAAAATAAAACATCCCGCTTAGACAAATAAGTTCTTACAAGATAGAACAATGCAGTAGGAAGTTCAACGGAAATTCCGTTATGAATTACACTTGAAAAGTCCTCTGAGAAGTAAAAACAGATACATTGAAGTTGCTTCTGGAAGAATAAATGACCACGTTTACACAGAAGAAATCTTAGCAGATAGAGCAATGTAGGTAGAACTACAATTTCCTTTCTACTGTATCAAATACCACGACAAAATAAAAGCAGATACACTGAAGTTGCACGATGAAGAATAAAATACCCGCTTAGACAAAACAGTTCTTACCAGATAGAACAATGCTGGAGGAAGTTCAATGGTAATTCCCTTATCCATTACACTTGAAAAGTCCTACAAAAAGCAAAAGCAGGAGGAAGGAAGATGGCGCCGAGACAATAGGCACGCTGCCTAGCTTTCTCTGACAAAAAGAGAGAACCAGGGAGTCCCACGAGCCAACTATCTAAAGAAATTGACAATAACAAACTCAAAAAGCAACGGAGAAGGACTTAAACTGGAAAAGAAATCCAGATAAAGCTCACATCCAACTTTCTCAAAGAATTCGGAACGCGAGGACCCCTCCCCCACCTCTCGCCCAAAGCCGCGGAAAGCCGCACTGGACCAAGCCAGGAAAAGTGGCTTGAGAGGGCTTCAGCTCCACGTGGGAAACGCGGGGGCGTGCACCAGCTCTAATCCACGAAAAGCGTCAGCAGTGGAGGGCACCAGGCTGGGAGCTCAACGGCTGCAGAAACCAGGACAGAACTGGGCCAGCGAACAGCGGAAGCAACGGAACCCAGACGCTGAACCAGAACAGCAAGCAGCGGAGCCCAGACACAGAACACAGGCGGCGGCGGAGACCCGAGTGGAGTGAAAGACTCCCCACCACCGTGGAGCACCCGCAGACGGACGCAGAGGCGTGAGTAATACAGTGCATCCCCAAACACATCGGGAAGGCAGAGCGGGTGCCAAGCAATACAACTTAACTCAGACCCCAAAACCACGCCCGAGAAAGACTGGCGGATGCAGGGGGGCAAGGAATTTAGAATCCTGTCCCTTCCCTCAACAGCCCCCTGCCCCAGGCCATTGACTGGAGATTGACAGGCGGGCTACCCATAAGACCCAGCACCCCACCAACGGAGGCGGGGCTGTCCCAACTCCCACCCGCCCAACGGGCTCAAATCTCAGCCCTCTGCCTGGAGACTGACAAGCGGGCGGACCCTAAGACTCAGCACCCCACCAGGGGAGGCGGAGCTGTCCCAGCTCCCACCCGCCCACCAGGCTCCTCACCCAGGCCACTGGATCTGGAGAGTGGAGGGATTTGGCACCCTGCCTTACAACAGTGGGTAGGGGGTGCGGGTAAATAGGAGCCAGCATCTGCCCCCCCTCAATTCTCGAGTGGGGCATCCTCCAGCTGGGAATCCTGAGCAAGAAACCACCAAGGGCCCCCTCCACAGTCACAGACTCTGACAAAGCAGTGGAAACACAGCAGGGATCTGAAGGGCCTACCAGCAGCCAAGCTCCCCTTCTAAGAACCAAAAAGGCGCGGCTCCGCCCTTGGAGCCCACGTCCCCAGCTTGGCCCTGCCCCTGGGAAGAGGGGTCTCCTGCTGGTCCTGCTGAGAGCTCCTGAAACTCTCAATCCCCAGACCCTTGGCTTGGGGCCGCCCCTGGAAGCAGCACAGGAAAACGTCCGCCAACCGAGCTCAGATGGAAGCTCACAGATCCATCCCATGGTCCACTGTGAGGCCACTGGTTGGGCTAAGAGCTAGTCGTGCAGCAACTCATAAGTTTTAATCTAACACTTTCCAAACTTTGTACTCAAATATTCTACCTACCTACCCCCTGACCTCGGTCATTCTATTTTTCTATCTCTGGATCTCTGCTCCTATTTCAACCCTTATACTGCACGGATCTACACTTGATGGCTGGTGAGCAACATTGTATATCAAGGTGTTTAATCATTCTCTAGGCTCAGAGGGACTTAAAGACAATAGAGATTGGATTGAGTGGCTTATTATTTTGGATATAAATCACTTATCAGTGAATAATTAGACTAGTCGGTAACTGCACAAAAGAAAGAGTGATAACACCAATCAAAACTTGTGAACATCTAGAGTCTGCCAGCTACAGAGGTCTAGGTTGGTTATATCTGAAAAACTATAATCGTGTTTAGTATTAATCTTGCGCCCATTTTCAAATGGGCAGAACAAGAAACTCAAGAAAAATGTCAAATCAAGAAACAACATCTCCCACCTCCCCCACCCAATGTAAATAGCCAATGGAACAGTCACTGGCAAACCTAGAGGAGAGTCTTCCAAGTGCTGTACTAATGCAATTGATAAACATCGTTAATGAAAAATGTGAAAATATAAAGAAAGAGATAAGGGAGGAAGCCATAGCTGAACAAGAGGAAACCATAAACAAGGTGATAAGTAAAAAAGAAGAAGCCATAAAGGAGGCCATAATAAAGGCTGTTCAAAGAAAGATGGATGAATTCATAGAATCCACAAATAAAAAGGTGACCGAACTCCAGCAAATGTTCAAAGAAAATAAACCTACTGAGCTAACCACTCAAATGGAAATCAAGGAGCTAAAGAAATCCATACACGATCTAAAAGGAGAGATGCAAGGCATCAAAAATGAGCAATTAGTAGCAAGGTAGATGAAAAATAAAGTAGATAGCTTTGATAGCAGGTTAGACAATGCAGAGGAGAGAATTTCCGGGGCTGAAGATAATTTAGTTATTATAGAGAAAGAACAGAAAATGAGTCAATACAAATCTAGGAAAAATGAGAGAGCGCTTCAGGAGGTCCAAGATACAATTAGGAAGCCTAATTTAAGGCTAATTGGTATTGAGGAGGGTCTGGAGAAAGAGGTCAATGGTATTGGAAATATACTTCAGGCAATCATCTCAGAGAACTTCCCAAATATCCAGAAGGGCAGACCCATCCAGATACAAGAAGCTTTCAGAACCCCAAACAGACCTGACCAGAAAAGAACATCTCACCGCCACATTGTAATACGAACTGGATCAGTAGAAACCAAAAAAAGGATCCTAAAGGCAGCCAGGGAAAAGGATTCAATAACCTATAAAGGAAAAACAATCAGAATAACCCCAGATTACTTAGCAGAGACCATGCAAGCAAGAAGTGACTGGAAGCATATATGTCATGCCCTTAAGTCAAATAACTACCAACCAAGAATACTGTACCCAGCTAAGCTCTCATTCATAACTGAGGGAACAATAAAAACATTCCATTCCAGGGAAAAGCTGCAACAATATGTTGCAACAAAACCAACACTACAGAGAATTCTGAAAGATGTTCTACACATAGAAAACCAAAATAAATGCAACATAGGGCACCTAAACAGCATACCACCTAAGGACCACAAGAACTGTCAAGACACAGGCCCAAATAAAAGCTTTTAAAATGGTAGGACCTAATAAATATCTCTCAATCCTAACTCTCAATATCAATGGACTCAACTCTCCAATTAAACGGCATAGGCTGTCTAGTTGGATCAAAAAGCAAGAGCCATCGTTCTGCTGTCTTCAAGACACACATCTTACCCCAAAAAGCAAGCATCTTTTGAAAGTGAGAGATTGGAATAAACTCTATCAAGCTAACGGCTCTCATAAACAAGCTGTAGTTGCCATCCTCATATCAGATAAAATAGACTTCAAACCAAAATTAGTAAGAAAAGACAAAGAAGGTTACTACATACTACTAAAGGGATCTTTCCTCCAGGAAGACATAAGGATCCTAAATATTTACACACCCAATCCCGGAGGTCCAAACTTCATCAAGCAAACTTTACTTACACTGAAACTATACATAGATCGAAATACAGTGATTGTCGGTGACTTTAACACACCACTTTCACCTATGGACAGATCAACAAGGTAAAAACTCAACAGAGAAACCTTAGAACTGAACAACTATATAGACCAACTAGATCTAACAGACATCTGCAGAATATTCCACCCAGCAACAACACAATATACGTTTTTTCAGCAGCACATGGAACATTTTCCAAAATAGATCACATCTTAGGCCATAAAACAAACCTGGACAGATTCAGAAACACAGAAATTATTCCATGCACACTCTCAGACCACAAAGGCATCAAACTGGAACTAAACACACATCTCCACCAACGAAAACCCTGTAACTCATGGAGATTGAACAACACATTGTTGAATCACCAATGGGTCATCGAAGAGATCAGAACAGAAATCCAACAGTTTATGAAATTTAACAGTAAGGAGCACACAAAATACCAACTTCTTTGGGACACAGCAAAGGCAGTACTCAGAGGAAAATTTATAGCGCTGAGTGCCTACAACAACAAGTTGGAAAAATTGCAAACCAACAAGTTAATGTCTCACCTTAAGCTCCTGGAAAAAGAGCAACAAACCTACCCTATTCCCAGTAGAAGAAAGCAAATGATTAAAATCAAAGCAGAATTAAATGATTTGGAATCCAAAAAAACTATTGAAAGAATCAACACATCAAGGAGTTGGTTCTTTGAAAGAATTAACAAAATTGACAAGCCCTTAGCAAATCTTACCAAAAAAGAAGAGAGCATATCGAAATAAACAAAATCGCAGATGAAAATGGAAATATCACGAGAGAAATTATCAAGATCCAGAATATCATGAGGGAATACTTCTCAAACATTTATGCCAGCAAATTTGAGAATCTAGATGAAATGCATGAATTCCTAGCCAATATTAACATACCCACACTGAACCAAGAAGAACTAACCCAAGTCAACAGGCCTATTTCAAGCTCTGAAATAGAAATGGCAATTAGAGAACTTCCACCTAAGAAAAGCCCAGGGTCAGATGGATTCACAGCTGAATTCTATAAGGTCTTCAAAGCAGAGCTCACACGAATACTCCTCAAGCTCTTCAATGAAATTGAAAATGAAGGTTCCTTACCAAACTCATTCTATGAAGCCAGTATAACCCTCATCCCCAAACCAGACAGAGATTCATCAAAGAAAGAGAACTATAGACCTATATCTTTTATGAACATCGATGCAAAACTTCTCAACAAATACTGGCCAACCGTCTACAACAACTCATCAACAAATTATACACTATGATCAAACTGGATTCATCACAGGAAGGCAAAGCTGGTTCAACATACGCAAATCAATTAATATAATTCAACACATCAACAGGAGCAAGGAGTAAAATCACATGATTGTCTCAATAGACGCGGAAAAGGCATTTGACAAGATACAACACCCCTTTATGTTAAAAGCTCTGTAGAAACTAGGAATCCATGGAACATTCCTCAATGTAATAAAGGCTGTGCATGAGAAACCTACTGCTAGCATTACACTTAATGGTGAAAATCTAAAGCCATTCCCTCTAAAATCAGGAATGAAACAAGGATGCCCACTCTCTCCACTCCTCTTTAACATAGTACTAGAATTCCTAGCCAGTGCAATAAGGCAAGAAGCAAGCATAAAGGGGATCCAAGCAGGGAAAGAGGAAATAAAACTATCCCTCTTTGCAGATGACATGATTCTGTATTTAAAGAATCCTATAGACTCTACTCCCAAGCTCCTTGAGCTGATTCAAAACTTTGGAAGTGTAGCAGGCTATAAAATGAACCCTCAAATATCAACCGCCTTCCTTTACGCCAACAGTGAGAGGAACCAGGAAATAATCAGGAAAGAAACTCCTTTCACAATAGCCTCAAAGAAAATAAAGTAACTAGGAATTAGCTCAACTGAGATTGTAAGGGACCTTTTTGACGAAAACTTTAAAACCCTAAAAACGGAAATTAAAACAGAACTAAGGAAATGGAAAAACCTCCAATGCTCCTGGATTGGAAGAATCAACATTGTGAAAATGACAGTATTGCCAAGAGCTATCTACAAATTCAGTGCAATACCCATCAACATCCCAATGTCATTCTTTAAAGAAATAGAAGAGGCAATCCAAAATTTCATATGGAATAATAAAAGACCCCGTATAGCAAAAACACTTCTTAGCAGAAAGAACAGCTCTGGAGGAATTTCAATTCCAAACTTTAGACTCTATTACAGAGCTATAATTATCAAAACTGCTTGGTACTGGCACAGGAACAGGCTTGAAGACCAATGGAATAGAACTGAGGACCCAGATATTAAACCACAGACCTATGGCCCCCTAATCTTTGACAAGGGAGCCAAAAAATAGAATGGAAGAAAGACAGCCTCTTCAACAAGTTGTGCTGGCAGAACTGGTTAAGCACCTGCAGAAAACTAAAGTTGGATCCTTCTTTGTCACCTTGTACTAGAATTAACTCCAAATGGATCAAAGACCTGGAGGTAAAAGCTGACACACTGAAAACTCTACAGGAAGGAATAGGAGATACACTAGGCCTCCTTGGCACAGGTCGAAACTTTCTTAATAAGGACCAAGAATCACAACAAATCAGAGAAAGGCTGGATAAGTGGGACTGCATTAAACTGCAAAGGATATAGCTAGTAAATTAATTAGGAAGCCTACAGAGTGGGAGAAGATCTTCACCAACCAAACAACGGTCAAAGGCCTCATATCTAAAATATATCAACAACTCAAAAAATTGAACCACTCCAAAACTAACCGCCAAAGTAACAACCATCCCATTAAAAATGGGCCAAAGACTTAAAGAGAGTCTTCTCTGAAGAAGAAAGAAAAATGGCCTATAGACACATGAAGAAATGCTCAACATCTCTGGTCATAAAAGAAATGCAAATCAAAACAACTCTAAGATTCCACCTCACTCCAGGTAGAATGGTTAAGATCAGGAAAACGAATGACAACAGATGCTGGAGGGGATGTGGCCAGGAGGGATCACTACTACAGTGTTGGTGGGAGTGGAAACTCGTTCAACCACTATGGAAAGCAGTGTGTCAGTGCCTCAAAAGGCTAAACATAGAACTCTCCTATGACCCAGCAATTCCACTACTTGGCATTTACCCAACCACCCAGAAACAAGGACATACTAAACCCACTAGCACAACAATGTTCATTGCAGCACTATTCACCATAGCAAAGATATGGAACCAACCTAGATGTCCCTCAGTTGATGAGTGGATCAACAAGTTGTATTTGTACACAATGGAATTCTATGCTGCTGTCAGAAAGAATGACATCGCCCCATTTGTTAGAAAATGGAAAGACTTAGAAAAAATCATATTAAGTGAAGTAAGCCAGACTCAAAGGAACTTAGGCTCAATGGTTTCCCTCATTCGTCAAACCAAGACGGGTGAGGGGTGTGGGGGGGAGGAAAACGGGTACCAAGACATGTGAAAGGGTATCAATGTATGTGAATTAATGCACCTTCCATATGGCAAATATCATGTAACCCTTTTACTAATTACAATAAAGAAAAAAGTAAAAGCAGATATATTGATGTTGCTTGTGGAATAATAAATGACCACTTGTACACAGAACAAATCTTAGCAGATAGAGCAATGTAGGTGGAAATACAGTCTCCCATGTACTGGATCAAAGACCACGATGAAATAAAAGCAATACACTGAAGTTGCGTGATGACTTAAATACCATGCTGACACGAAAAAGTTCTTAGAATAGAGAACAATGCCGAGGGAAGTTCAAAGCAAAAATCCATTATGCATTACACTTGAAAAGTCCTGCACAAATACATTTAAGTTGCTGCACAAATACATTTAAGTTGCTTGTGGAAAAATAAGTGACCATGTTTACACGGAACAAATCTTTGCAGATAGTGCAATGTCAGTGTAAGTACAGTCTCCGTTGTCCCGGATCAAAGACCATGATGAAATAAAAGCAGATACACTGAAGTTGCCTGAGGAAGAATATAATACTCCGCTAAGAAAAAAAGTTCTTAGCAGATAGAACAATGCCATAGGAAGTTCAACGCAAAAATGCATTATCCATTACACTTGAAAAGTCCTCCAGGAAGTAAAAGCAGATACATAGAAGTTGCTTGTGGAAGAATAAATGGCCATGTTTAGACAGAACAAATCTTTGCAGATAGAGCAATGGTGGTGGAAGTATTGTCTCCTTTGTACTGGATCAAAGACCATGATGAAATAAAAGCAGATACACTGAAGTGGCATGAGGAAGAATAAAATACCCCGCTTAGACAAAAAGATCTTACCAGATAGAACATTGCCGTAGGAAGTTCAACGCAAAAATCTACTGTGCATTACACTTGAAAAGTCCTGCATGAAGTAAAATCAGGTACATTGAAGTTGCTTGTGGAAGAATAAATGACCACGTTTCACAGAACAAATCTCAGCAGATAGAGCAATGTCGGTGTAAGTACAGTCTCCTTTGTACTGGGTCAAAGACCATGATGAAATAAAGCAGATAAACTAGAGTTGCATGAGGAAGGATACAATACCCCGTTTAGACAAAAAAGTACTTAGTAGAAAGAACAATGCCATAGGAAGTTCAACGCAAAAATCCATTATCCATTACTTTTGAAAAGTCCTCCAAAAATAAAACCAGATACATTGAAGTTGCTTGTGGAAGAATAAATGACCAGGTCTACACAGAACAAATCTTAGTAGATCGAGCTTGTCGGTGGATGTATAGTCTCCGTTGTACTGGATCAAAGACCAAGATGAAAAAAATCTGATAAAATGAAGTTGCATGTGGAAGAAGGAAACCACCTTTACACATAACAAATCTTACCAGATAGAACACTGCCATGGGATGTTCAAAGCAAAAATCCAGTCTCCCTTATATTGGATGAAAGAACTAGAAAAATTACAAGCAGGTACATTGATGTTACTATTGGAATAATAAATGACCACGTTTACACTGAACAAAACTTAGCAGATAGAGCAATGGTGGTGGAAGTAGAGTCTCCTTTGTAGTGGATCAAAGACCACGATGAAATAAAAGCAGATACACTGAAATAGCATGAGGTAGAATAAAATAGCCGTTTAGACAAAAAGTTTTTAGAAGATAGAACAATGCCTTCGGAAGTTCAACGCAAAAACCATTATCGATTACACTTGAAAAGTTCTCCAAGAAGTAAAAGCAGGTACATTGAAGTTGCTTGTGGAAGAATAAATGACCACGTTTCACATAACATATCTAAGCAGATAGAGCAATGTCAGTGTAAGTACAGTCTTCTTTGTACTGGATCAAAGATCATGATGAAATAAAAGCAGATACACTGAAGTTGCATGAGGAAGAATACAACACCCCGATTAGACAAAAAAATTTCTTAGCAGATAGAACAATGCCATAGGAAGTTCAAAGCAAAAATCCATTATCCATTACACTTGAAAAGTCCTCCAAGAAGTAAAAGCAGATACACTGAAGTTGCTGTGGAAGAATAAATAACCACGTTAACACAGAACAAATCTTAGCAGAAACAGCAATGTCGGTGTATGTACAGTCTCCTTTGTACTGGATCAAAGACTCTGATGAAATAAAAGCAGATACAGTGAAGTTGCATGATGAAGAAAACAATACCCGCTGAGACAAAAAGTTCTTACCAGATAGAACAATGCCTGAGGAAGTTCACCGGAAATTCCATTATCAATTACATTTGAAAAGTCCTCCAAAAAGTAAAAGCAGATACATTGAATTTGCTTGTGGAATAATAAAGGACCGACATTGCTCTATCTGGACAATTCGTTCTGGGTAAATGAGGTCTTTTATTCCTCCACAAGCCACTTTAATGTATCTGCTTTTATTTCTTCGACGTCTTTCATCCAGTATAATGGAGACTAGTTTTTTGCATTGATCATCGTACGGCATTTTTCTAACTGCTAAGAAGTTTTTTGTCTAAGCTAGGTATTTTTTCTTCCAGATGCAACTTCAATGTATCTGCTTTTACTTCTTCGAGGTCTTTCATCCAGAAAAATGGAGACTGGATTTTGGCGTTGAACTTCCTACGGCATTGTTCTATCTTCTAAGAACTTTTTTGTCTAAGCGGGGTATTATATTCTTCCTCATGCAACGTCAGTGAATCTTCTTTTATTTTATCTTGGTCTTTGATCCACTACAATGGAGCCTCTACTTCTACCGACATTGCTCTATGTGCCAAGATTTGATCTGGCTTAACACTGTGAATTATTCTTCCACAAGCAACTTCAGAATATCTGCTTTTACTTTTTGGAGGACATCATCCAGTATAATGGAGACTGCATTTTGGCGTTGAACTTTCTAAGGCACTGTTTGATCTGCTAAGAACTTTTTTGTCTAAGTGGGGTATTTTATTCTTCCTCATGCAACTTCAGTGTAACTGCTTTTATTTCATCATGGTCTTTGATCCAATACAAATGAGACTGCACTTACAACGACATTGCTCTATCTGCTGTGTTTCCTTCTGTGTAAATGTAGTCTTTATTCTTCCACATGCAACTTCAATATATCTGCTTTTACTTCTTGGAGGATTTCATGCAGTGTAATGGAGACTGGATTTTGGCATTGAACTTCCTACGACATTCTATCTGGTAAAAACATTTTTTGTCTAAGCGGGGTATTTTATTCTTCCTCATGCCACTTCAGTTTATCTGCTTTTATTTCATCCTGGACTTAGATCCAGTACAATGGAGACTGGTAATAGCACAAGAGAAATTAACAAGATCAAGGGTATCATCAGGGAATACTTCTCAAACCTTTACGCCAACAAATTTGAGAACCTAGAAGAAATGGATGAATTCCTAGCCAATATTAACATACCCACACTGAACCAAGAAGAACTAACCCAACTAAACATGCCTATTTCAAGCACTGAAATAGAAATGGTAATGAGATCTTCCACCTAAGAAAAGCCCAGGGCCAGATGGATTCACAGCTGAATTCTATAAGGTCCTCAAAGCAGAGCTCACACCAACACTCCTCAAGCTCTTCAATGAATTTGAAAATGAAGGTTCTTTACCAAACTCATTCTATGAAGCCAGTATAACCCTCATCCCCAAACCGGACAGAGATCCATCAAAGAAAGAGAACTATAGACCTATATCTTTGATGAACATCGATGCAAAACTTCTCAACAAAATACTGGCCAAGTGTCTACAACCATGGATCAAAAAATTATACACTATGATCAAACAGGATTCATCACAGGGAGGCAAAGCTGGTTGAACATACGCAAATCAATTAATATAATTCAACACATCAACAGGAGCAAGGACAAAAATCACATGATTGTCTCAATAGATGTGGAAAAGGCATTTGACAAGATGCAACACCCCTTTATGTTAAAAGCTCTGGAGAAACTAGGAATCCATGGAACATTCCTCAATGTAATAAAGGATTTGTATGAGAAACCCACAGCTAGTATTATACTTAATGGCGAAAAACTAAAACCATTCCCTCTAAAATCAGGAATGAGACAAGGATGCCCACTCTCTCCACTCCTCTTTAATATAGTATTAGAATTCCTAGCCAGTGCAATAAGGCAAGACGCAAGCATAAAGGGGATTCAAGTAGGGAAAGAGAAAGTAAAACTATCCCTCTTTGCAGATGACATGATTCTGTATTTAAAGAACTCTATTCCCAAGCTCCTTGAGCTGATTCAAAACTTTGGAAGGGTATAAAATTAACCCTCAAAAATCAACTACCTTCCTCTATGCCAACAGTGAGAGGAATGAGGCAATAATCAGGAAAGCAACTCCTTTCACAATAACCTCAAAGAAAATAAAGTACGTAGGAATTAGCTTAACTAAGAATGTAAAGGACTTTTTGATGAAAACGTTAAAACCCTAAAAAAGGAAATTAAAGCAGAACTGAGGAAATGGAAAAACCTCCAATGCTCCTGGATTGGAAGAATCAACATCGTGAAAATGACAATCTTGCCAATGGCTATCTACAAATTCAATGCAAGCCCCATCAGTATCCCAATGTCATTCTTTAAAGAACTAGAAGAGGCAATCCAAAATTTCATATGGAATAATAAAACACCTCGTATAGCAAAAACACATCTTAGCAGAAAGAACAGCGCAGGAGGAATTTCAATACCAAACTTTAGACTCTATTACAGAGCTATAATTATCAAAACAGCTTGGTACTGGCACCAGAACAGGCCTGAAGACCAATGGAACAGAACTGAGGACCCAGATATTAAACCACAGAGCTCTGGCCACCTAATCTTTGACAAGGGAGCCAAAAAAATAGAATGGAAAAAGACAGCCTCTTCAACAAGTTGTGCTGGCAAAACTGGTTAAGCACCTGCAAGAAAATAAAGTTGGATCCTTGTTTGTCACGCTGCACTAGAATTTATTCCAAATGGATCAAAGACCTGGAGGTAAAAGCTGACACTCTGAAAACTTTATAAAAAGGAATAGGAGATACACCAGGCCTTCTTGGTACAGGTTGAAACTTTCTTAATAAGGACCAAGAATCAGAACAAATCAGAAAAAGGCTAGATAAATGGGACTGCATTAAACTGCAGAGCTTTTGTAGGGCAAAGCACATAGCTAGTAAACTCATTAGAAATCATACAGAGTGGGAGAAGATCTTCACCAACCAAACAACGGACAAAGGCCTCATATCTAAAATATATCAACAGCTCAAAAAACTGAATCGCTCCAAAACTAATCTCCAATGTAACTACCATCCCATTAAAAATGGGCCAAGGACTTAATGAGAGTTCTCTGACAAAGAAACAAAAATAGAAGAAATGCTCAACATCTTTGGTCATAAAATAAATGCAAAATAAAACAACTCTAAGTTTCCACCTCACTCCAGTTAGAATGGCCAGGAGTAGGAAAACGAATAATAACAGAGGCTGGAGGGGATGTTGCCAGGAGGGATCAGTACTACACTGTTGGTGGGAGTGCAAACTCATTCAAGCACTATGGAAAACAATATGGCAATGCCTCAAAAGGCTAAACATAGAACTCCCTTATGACCCAGCAATTCCACTACTTGGCATTTACCCAATCATCCAGAATCATTTAGGGCATACTAAATCCACTAGCACAACAATGTTCATTGCAGCATTATTCACCATAGCAAAGAAATAGAACCAACCTAGATGTCCCTCAGTTGATGAGTGGATCAACAAGTTGTGGTATTTGTACACAATGGAATTCTATGCTGCTGTCAGAAAAAACAACATCGCCCTATTTGTAAGGAAATGGAAAGACTTAGAAAAACTCATAACAAGTGAAGTACACCAGACTCAAAGAACTTAGGCTCAATGGTTTCCCTCATTTGTCATAATCAGTAGAAACCTTGGGCTCTACTAGCAGAGATCTGCAATAGAGCAAAACCTTGATACATAAGGCCATATAGTATGAAGCTAATTGAAAGGACCTCCAGGATATTGAAACAAAAGCCATATAATGAATGATTGTTGTCCTTAATGTACTATGTTATCTCTCATCTCCTTTGTGGTCCCTTGGGTATCTCATATTGTTACAGTACCTCACTTTGTTATCTGACATATTGAATTTATTTGTATTTGGTTATTTGAAATTTGATAGGGCAGGGGGGAAAACCAAGATGGGGAGGCGGTGGGGGAGTGTAAAGGGTGCCAAGACATGTGAAAGGGTATCAATGTATGTGAATTTATGCACCTTCTATATGGCAAATATCATGTAACCCTTTTATTAATTTCAATATATATATATATATAAAGCACGCCTATTAAAAAAAACAAATCTTTTTTTACTCTTGAGATTTTACTTCATCTATAATCCAGTCTATATAATCTAGATTTAATTCAATATTCATTTCATTTTTTAAAAATATTTTATTGTAAAAGTAATGTACAGAGGGGTTATGTTTACATGATTCAGGTAATGTGTGTATTTCCTTTTGAACAGTGTCACCCCTCCTCTCATTCTCTCTGTTTTCCCACTCCAATCCCCTTCCCCCCAAAGCTGTGTAGTTGATTTCCAACACCGGATCTAGTCCTACCATTTCTGTGTTTCCCTTCCAGTCTCCAAATCAAATAAACTTATATAAAAGAGGAAAGATACATGAATCACAAACAATGACAGATGGGAATAAACCAAAGGAAGAAGGAAAGGAGGAGGTGGAGGAGGAGGAGGACTGCAAACAGTATAATAAAACCTTTTTGCTTCCATTTTTGGAGTTCATTTCTATAAGCATCATTTTATATGATCATATGCACAATGTTTTCTTTTATTTTTGCTTATTCTTTCTCTTTTTGTTAGTTGTGAGGCTTGAATTGAAGGCTTGGACACTGTCCTTGAGCTGTTTTTGCTCAAGGTTAGCACTCTACCACTTTAAGCCACAGTACAACTTTTAGTTTTTCAGTGGTTAATAGGAGATAAAAGACCAAAAGTAGCATAACGATATCTGCTAAAATCTGTTTAAAAATCATAGAAATGTAAATCTTCTCAAACTATGCATATATGGAAACATAGCAAGGAAATCTCTCTGTGCAATGATTTACACCGATAATTTTGATTTTTGTCAGTCCTAGGGCTTGAACTCTGGGCCTAGGTACTATCTCTCAGCTTCTCTAAAGGCTAGTGCTCTGCTGCCTGCGCCATGGATCCACATCCAGCTGTCTTGGACATAAGCGTCTCACAGACTATTTTTTTTTTGGTCTGGGCTGGCTTCAGACAGCAATCCTCAGATCTCAGCCTCCTGAGTAGCTAGGATTACAGGTGTGAGCCACCAGCTCCCAGCTCATGAATTATTTCTAAATAAGTTGCTTTTGTCAATATGAACTGCAGCTCAAGGCTCCTAAGTTTATAGCACTCTTCCCCGTTTTTTATCTCCAGTTTGAAGAGGACTAGGTTGCATAACAAGTTGGAAATAGATCATTTCTTCTGGCTCCCTAAAGACAGAGCTCAGGCAAAGATGATCTGTATTGTTCTTATTTCCCCCTTCCCAATTATGGCAGTTGCTGGAAAATAATTTTCATTTTGCTTTGAAAAGGGAAATAAAAAAAATCAAAGAAAATCTAAATCTGTCTGGACATTGTAATCAATTATTTGACAAGTTCAACAATCAGAAATTGTTATTGTTCCCATCATGCTATAAATAGTTAAAAAAATTTTAGCTTATTACCTTTCGGTCTGTGGGCCTACATGTTACATGGATATTGTTATTATTATTAGTGTCATGCTAGGACTTGAACTCAGGGCCTGGTTACTATCTCTGAGCTATTTTTGCTCAAGGCCAGTCCCCTGCCCTTTTTTGCTTTTTTTGTGTATGGTTAATTAGAAGTAAGGGTCTCATAGACCTTCCTGCTGAGGCTGGCTTCAAACTGCAATCCTCATATCTCAGCCTTCTGAATAGTTAGATTTACAGGTGTGAGCCACCCATACGCCTGGTAGATATTATTATTATTATTATTATTATTATTATTATTATTTTGCCAGTCCTGGGCCTTGAGCTCAGGGCCTGAGCACTGTCCTTGGACTTTCTCAAGGCTAGAGCTCTACCACTTGAGCCACAGCACGACTTCTGGCCTTTTTTTCTATGCATGTGGTACCAAGGAATTGAACCCGGGTCTTCGTGCATGCTAGGCAAGCACTCTGCCACTAGGCCAAACTCCCGGCCCCGCTAGATATTATTTTTATATGCAACATTGCACTTTATGAAGAGGTTAAGTCCCCTCTATACAGATATTACAAAAGGTTTGGAGGTCTCCCAGAGCTGGCAAGTGGCAGAATAAGGGTAATAACCTAATAGTAGTAATAATAATTATTATCATTTGGATCTGATTTGGTGTTGAATATAAGCGAATGATAGTGCATAGCTATTTTTTTAAATCTATACAAATTCCACTCTTCCCACTCAGCTTGTCTAGATTTGTGAATATTTTTAAATTCTTATTTGGACCTTTTCCCTTCTACCCAAGTGTTCTGAAGGAAATTAACCCTTTTTGTTTTGGTAGGCATAATTATTATCTCCTACAACTCTCTAGATCCCTGGATCCTGTGAATATAAAAATTTTGTACATTGATCATTTTGCATATGCAATTAAGAGATGGTCCTTCTACAGAGAAAACAAGAAGGTCAAAGGAGGGAGATGCATTGATGGAAGAAGAGGATGAAGTTATGGATGGTACCAGCAGCCGAGGAATGATGCTGCATCCAGAAGCTGGAAGAGCAAGGAACAGAACGTTTAGAAAGAAGCTAGTCCTGCCAAATCCTTGGCTTTGCCCCCGTAAATCTCTATGGCTGATCTCTATAATGTAGGAGAATATATTTGTGCTATTTTAAGCCACTGAAAGCAGTGGGAATAAATACACTGATTGGAGTTTTATTGAACACACATATTTCCAAGACTGACACAGCTATGAGTCTACACCCTTATCATCCTATCATCTTCATGCTAAAGGGCTGAAATCATGGAGAGAGTACAATAAACATGGCTACCTCCACTTGGTGCCCAGAGTCAAATAGAGAAGATGGGGGATCCAACCCTTATTCTACTATGGGAAGAAGCTGATGGGCCAAAGAGGACTTCATTTTCCAACCAAGGAGTGGGAGGGGCTTCGTATTTGTGTCTACCATTCTTAGACTTCTTCCAAGTTGGAGCTTACACATCTGTTTTCAAGATGCCAGCCAAATAGAGTCTGTGGAATGATCACCAGGAGATGCTGCCATTTGAGAGATGTGTGCTGACATGCTTTTCATTTTGTTTGCAAGTGGTGAATGGTGATCATTGCCAACTCTGCTTTTGGATTCTAATATTATGCATTCCTTTAAACTAGCTAATGCATATTCACTTGGGAGCCACTCTGGAATTTGGAGGACAGTGAGTAATGGCGGACTGCGTGAATTTGACAATGACCAACAGATGCCAGAGCAGCACTGAGCTTTGCTAGGGAGTGAGCAGACAAAAGCTCTGATGACATCTTTTCAGAATCCATGACTTGAAACCATCTATCAAGGCTACTCCATTCTGTTTCCTCTACAGCTGCTAAGCCACAATCTGACAATGGTAGGCAACCTCAGCAAGTCACCTAGGCACCATTTTAACATCACAATAAAGTGCAAGTTTCTGAGCTTCAAGAGTTCTCTACAACTTGCTGTGCAACCTGGCACCAGGCCCTCATTGAAACAGCTGGGTTTCCCATTTATAATTTAGAGACAATAACAACTTCTTTATGTTCATGGAAGTCTCACAGTGTCTGCCATGTAAAGGCAAATCAAAACCTTGTCAACCATTAAGTAGTTGACATACAACTCAAACTATGCTTCATTCATATAATCCCAAATCATAAGATGCCTCTAGATTGGGCATATTCAGATGCTTTAATGCCAAAAATGTCATTAGATATTTATTACTAAGGTAGGTGCTTACCTTGGAGGGAACCAGGCTAGATATGCATAGCAACCCGGGGAGAAGAACCACTTTTCTCTGAAGAGCACTACCAGGTTCTTTCTTCAAAGAAGGAACACAAAGTAGGTGATCCCAACAGGTACCTACGACCCATACTTCAATGCATTCTATTTATGTTATTAAAATATTATTTATCTCCTCATCTGACAGAAACAGAGCCTTAAGGATAGTTATATTTTTCTCAAGGAAGCAGTCACTGTAAGTAGACAAATGGATACCCCTACAGTATCAAGTGTGTTGAAGGGCACATAAAATGAGGAGATATACAATGATACCTAGGATGGAACAATGAGATTCATAGAGAGCACAGTTGTCTGTTAGAAAGGAGATAATCTGATGACCATTTTTCAGGTGTTTAATCTGAAGATTGATTGAGACACTCTTACCCCATTAACTCAACAACCATCTCAGGGTAGATCCTGTATGCAGAGCTACTCCCAGGACAAGCCAGTTAGAGAAGTGGTATCTTTAATGACGGAGGAGTAAGAACTTATTTTTTATTGTTATTATAGCTTCACAGTCACACAGGTCAGGTAATGAGTACCTTTCTTTTTGAACCATGTCACCCCTTCCTTCTCCCAGCTTTCCCACCCACAAGTTGTATCATTCATTTTCAACATAGTGTCTAATGAGTACCATTATTACATCTGATCATCCTTTGTCCCCCCACTTCTGTGACCCCTGCTCCCAAAGATAAATAAACAGAAAAGGGAAAGATAACAAAAACAGCAGTAGCAGCAACAATGACAAAATTCTCTTGTTTCCATTTTAGAGTTGATTTTGTGAAAAGATATTTATAGGATCATATTCACAGAGAAGATGAGCCTTGCTGCCTCTTGAACTCTGTTCCCTTTCGTTGTCTCTTGCCCAATAGTCTTGCTTTGTTTCTGCTGTAAGTGTTTGTTCCAGTGTAGGAAGCCACTTCACATCACTTCTCAGAACAATGGAAGGTACCAGAGCACCAGCCCTGTGACGTCATTCACTACGTCCGTGATCACTTCACTAATAGGCGATGGCTGTACCCAGAAAAGTGGTGTGGAGTCCCTCACCAGAATTCAGTCAGTGGGTGATTAGATTGAACTGGGGCGGGATCAACAGTTGGACACAAGGCAGTTGCTAGAGCAACCGAAGGAAGAAGAGCCGGGCAGATGGGGGCCTGATATTTATAGAGTATGAGGGCAGGTGCTAAGGTCTTTGTCCTGGCTGCTTTTAGAAAGAATGGCTATTGGTTTGGAAGGGTGAAGGGTGTTACACCAGGCAGGCAGTGCCTGTGAGGAGATTGCATTTTTGTTTGTTTGTTTGTTTTGCCTTAGAAATCCTTTGCACTTACTCAGGGGCTTTCATACCAAAATCTTAAATGTTTCCTCTAAACATGAACAGAGAGGAATACATGACATGCAGAAAGGTGACCGGCATTGGTAGTAGATTGTGTTGGAACACAATAGTGATTTTTCTCATGATGTGGGACTTTCAATGCCAACACTGAGATGTTTGGGGGAACAGTGTCATCTTAGTCCATCTGGTTGAAGGATGAGAGAATTCCTTCCCAACTTCTAGACACTGTACTGGAGCCAAGCCATGATACACAGACAGGTGCGAGTTAAGCCTGGTCTGCCGCTAGGCCATAGGATGAGAGATGAGGCATGGAAGCCTCAGGTTTCTTCATAAAGTGGTATCGTCACAGGTCCATTTGCTGTTGCTCTATGGTGGCACTGACCTGAGGCAGTGCTGGCTTAAGAAGAGAGGTTTATTTCACTCGTGGTTGGAGAGATTCAAGGATCAGGTGTCCATGTCAGCTCAGCTCTGACAATGGCCTCCTGCAAATAGTAACCCAGTCCTGGAAACGCATATGGGAGTGAGCGGTCATCGCATAAGCAGGAAGAAGAGGAGCCTGGAAAGTTCCTGTTTGTTCTTTTGGAGCAGTGTTCTATTGAGAACCAAATGTAGGGTCCCAGTAAGAACAGTTAATTCATTTCATGAGTGCTTTCCCCATCTCAAGGCCGTTCCACCTCCCAATGTCTCACCACCTCCACACCTGCATATCGAGGCCTAACTCCTCCAACCCACAAACCCTGGGGGGAGAAACCGCGGCCAAACCACAGCTGTGACAAGTTATGACAATTAGCACGATCATGACAGATGTCCAGCATGTACTGATTCTCCTTCACACCAAGCAGGACATAGCATTTGTTGGAATGTCAGTCTTTAGAGCCAAAGGCCAGGGTTTCCAGACCTCATTTTACAATGTAGATTGTTTACTTAGTCAGTGAGGAGCCTAAGGGATTCAAAGCATGCAAGGCGCTCATCACAGAACCATCTTCATAGCCAAGGGACAACTGGCAGTGGATGCAGAGAGCTCTAGGATGAAGGTTCTCCATCTTCTGTTATGCAGGCTTAATTAGAACACCTTCCATTTTCTACACAGGACTCCGGATTTGGATTTGCCTCTAGGACCTCCCACAGCTGCACCTTCTACCCTTGGATCTGAGTAACTAAAAATATCTCAGGTACTTCCACACTTCACTGAATTCCTTAACACACTAGAACAACTGATTCTTTATAGATAACTTACAGAACCATCTTCAGGGCCAAGGGCGTAGATCAGTGGCTTAATTCCAAAGGGTTTGTTTAGCATGTGTAATATCCTGGCTTTGATTCCCATCACCATCATTTTTTTAAATAGGAAACATCACCATGGTTTGAAGTCAGCTCCAACTAATCAACAAAAAGCTGAAAATGGAGCTGTTTGCTAAGTGGTAGAGCACCAGCCTTAAGCAACAAAGCTAAGGGACAGTGCCAATCTCTAAATTCAAGCCCCATTATCAGCACACAGACACAGAGACACAGATACATACACACAGACACACAGAGGAAACAACAACTGTTTGTTATGCACATTCTTGAAAAGAATTTTTGGTGAATAAAAAGACTAATTACAATGCGTATACATCAAATGTAAAGCTTGCAAGGAGGATTTAGGATCTCTTAGAGGGATCTAAAGCTAAAGCCACGTTGACATTCAAATTGGAATACAGTAACTTTTAGATTAGGCCATTGTCTCTTGGTCTGATAAAAATAACTCAGGAATGTTGGTAAACTGAGTACACACAAAGAAAATTAAAAAAAAAACCTCCCAGAAATCGAATACCTTTGTCTGGGGATTGCTTAAAAACTTTTCTTTCAAAATTGTTCCCAGGTTCTGTTGATTTCAGAAAAGAAGGCAGGTTGATCTGCATTCTGCAACTCACTGCTCAGAGCCTCTGCAGTGTGCAGATTTGAAATTGACTTTCTCCCACAGGGACCTTTCTTGGATGCAGGAGGGAAAGAAAAGTCAGTTAAGCTGAGACATCTTTAAAGATCTTCTCTCTGAAGCAAGATACAAACTGTGCTCTTTAGACAATACATTTCTAATGTTCTGAGCTGTGACCTTACTGCTTCAAGTGAATAGCAATGAAAATCAATTCTTCCCTCAGTGAAAAACAGGGGCTTAGGGGGTAGGTGAGAAGGAAATTTTATGTAAGAAAGAATAAGAGCCTTTCCAGGGGTTCTTGGAAATTTTGCCTGTGGGGAAAAGACAAAATTCCTATGTATCAAGTAGTGGCTAATGGCACAATCACCTCAATCCTGGAATTGTCAGTGATTTAAGGACTTGTCAGAAATGTACATCAAGATACTTCTGGACAGAAATATGCCCTATTGTGAACATCAGCAGCAAAGAATAGCCTGTTACTTTGCTTTCCTTCCTCCTTTCCTTCTTCTTTCTAGAATAGTCCTGGATTTGGGGATTGTCGCTGAGCTAGCAAGAGTGCTAGCTTGAGCCACAGCTCCACTTTTGGCTTTGTAGTGATTAACTGGAGGTAAGAGTTTCCATGTACTTCCTGTCTAGGCTGGTCTTGAACTGTGATCTTCATATCTCAGCCTCCTGAGTAGCTAGGATTACAGACATCAGCCATCTGTTCCCAGCTACATTACAATCTCTTGTGAACATTACCTGTACCTTCTTCTATATAACGGTTTTCTAATGTCATCTAGCACAGTTCTCTGTCCATGGTAGATGCTGTTTCAACGTAAGGTAAATATTTACTTACAGGCTTTAATTGTTACTACATCTTTAAGCTGTCAGTACATGTAATTAACAGGCTATCTAAATTACATGCTTATACAATGAAAGCATTCTCTATAATTCCACAAAGACAATAGAAGGAATGCAGCAGACACTTTTCTTCTGAGTTTGTGCTCATCATATCCTTAATTTGAAAGTCAAAGCTCCCATGACTTTTCATGAACTAGCTGATTTCCATGTTTCTGAGTCACTTGTGAAACACAGTTAATGAGACTAACCCATCAAGCACTAAAGCCCTCAGATTACTCTTTACCATGCTTGGTAAGTTGGTAGTTGCTTATGAGTTGCCAAAACCATTTGATTTTCAGGAAATGGGTTGTTTTTAATGGATGAGTTTGAGTGATGTACTCAGGGGGCAAGCCAGTGGCCTGTGCCCTCCATACATAAGATGCGATGAGAAGAAACAAAGACCTGTGACAGGGCTGCAGGCTTTGGGGAAAAGACCGCAATATATACTGACACTTCGGAGTAGCATTAGCATTCTGTGTCTGCAGTACTAACTCTTTAAAATGCCATTTGCATTGACTATGGTATAATTGACATTGCTCCCTAAGGAACTCTGAGGATTATGGGGAGGAAGAACCAAAGAAAGAAAAAAAACATCTCTTCTGAAGGTTTTTCTCTAGCTACAAAATTCAGGGAGACAAGGACACTTGTTCCTGGGTGATGTCATATTAATAAAACCCAAATAAGCACGGAATCTATCCATTGTCACAATTTTCCCAGTAGCTTTTGAATCTCATTTCACATGATCTTTCTAATTGATATTCATCAGCATGTGGAAGCTTAATGTAATTTTTGTTCTAAATATCAGTTAAGATGATTCATGATCTATTTGTCCACACTGAAGTCTCTTTGAAAAGTACAACTTCTGTAGTTCTAGCAATGGATTGATGCTGTAAACACCCATGAATGTGTAAAAGAGGAAAAGTGGTGGAAGGGAGAAAGATGCATACTCAGTTTCTAATGTAACTGAAGTCAGAAAGTTCATAAATGTGAAAAACTTTATGAATGAAAATGACCTATTAGGGGTCAAAGGTCAATTGCTGTATATTAAAGCCATCACATGGAATTATATACACACACATATATATATTCATAAGTGTTTAATTGAAATGTCAGATTTTCTAACAAATTTATGATGCATTTATTCCCCACGTTTGTGTTGGATTGGTGGATATTAGTAAATTTCAGAGAGAGAGAGAAAGAGAGAGAGAGAGAGAGAGAGAGAAGAGTGTGTGTGTATGGAATGGGTTAGTAAAGGAAAAAAGTAATTTCCAATGAGCATTTTATAATAATTCTACCTACTAGAAATAAATATTTTCTTTAAAATATTTTATAGACATTAAATTAGATGAAATTCCATGGAAAATCAGAATGGAAGCGAATTTAGTGTGTTTTCTTCCTTTCGGTGAGCTCCAAGGGAAAGGTATTTATCATAGAGTGATATTTACTATTATATAATATAACTTCAAGAAATTATATTATTCTACATAGAAAATGGTGTTTGAAGTCACCTAGGAAAAATGAAAAGAGTGGTTCTTGATGTGATGTGAGCTTGTTTATTTAAATATATATATATATATATATATATATATATATATATATATATATATAGTCAGTTGTGGGGTTGAACTGAGGGCCAGGGCACTGTGACTGAGCTTGTGCTTAAAGCTAGCACTCTACCATTCTGAGCAGCCACATTCCACTTGCAGTTTCTGAGTAGTTAATTGTTGTGAATTGAGAGAAGAGTCTCACAGGGACTCTTCTGCCCAGGCTAACCTTTGAACCATGATCCTCAGATCTCAGCCTCCTTGAGTAGTTAGTATTATAGGTGTCAGTCACTGATGTCTAGCTTAATCGCATTTTTAAATTGTGAATCTGATATGTCTTGTCGAGAACACATAGGTGCTTTATAACATTTTAGATTATAAGAAGAAGAATACTATGCAAACTTGCTTCAGAAATTTTGCTGTAAAAAAAGAGAAAGAATGCTCCCCCTGATATGTGAATATTAGATCTAAAATGCACTGGAACATGACAAATTATACAGGATTGTGGATACACATGGTGAGACCAAAAGAGGTGTTGCATGTCTACATTCAATTTTATTTTCTATACTTTTGGGACCAAATTAAAAGATTCTTTCTCCAGACCAATGTCAAGGAGTTTTCTTCCTATGGCTTCTTCTGGAAGGTTTATTGTTTCAAGTCTCATGATTAAGTCTTTAGTCCACTGAAGTTAATTGCTTTTTCTTCCATATGGGGTGATATATTTTTTCTTTTACATGGGGTAAATTTCATTCTTCTGTACATAGATGAATGAATATTTAGTTTTCCCAGCACCATTTACTGAAGACTTTCCTTTTCCCATTGTATTATATATGCAACTTAGAAGTAAACCAGATCTATTCTTTATTCCATCCTTGTCCTGCTTCATTTCAATTTAGCCTTGCAGGCATTTACCTTTTCAGTCCCGGTTTGCTTGATTGGAAAACAAATGAAATCAAACAAAATCTAAACATATCCAACTTTCACAAATATTGTCAAATTCCATTTTTTAAACCTTGTCAGTGCTTCCTGTAAACCCTAACATAATTTTACTTTTATCAATTTATTTCAAATTATGCATTTGGGGCACAGTATTTTTTAAGACTACATCTTATTTTTTTGCTCATTTACCATAACATGGCATAATTAGTCATCCTATAAAATTTGTGGTTTGTTTCCACATTTAACTCACTTTTAAAGGTTTTTCAATGTGATATTCTCTTTAATGCTTTATATATGTGTTAGTCATTCTTTGAAGATACCTCTCTCTCTAGGCCTCTCTGGTCTATACCTCTGTCAAAATTACGAGGTTGTTATCTAGATTCATATGTTTGAGGACTTCTAGTCTGTTGAGAGTTATCTTTACACAGGTACTGTAGTCATGATTAACAAATTATAGAAGTGAAAATTTTCTCTTCTGCAATAGGCTAGTCTTATTAGTCTTTAGCCACATAATATGTAAATATAGCATTGAGCCAATTTAAAGAACCTTAAAGGTAAAATTATGCATAAAATGCTAAGCCAAAGAACCAATTAAGAGTCAAAAGAATGTGATTGCTTTTGAATCTCAATTCAAAGGATTTAATGGAGATAAACTGCTCAATAGATGTAAGAGAATAAAGGCATAACCTTGGACCTTGTAACGCTTCTCCGTGTGCCTGGCACAAGGATTTGTTAGCTTGAAAATTATTTCAAATGCAGTAGAGACAGCTTAGTTTAATTTTGAATTCCATAATTTGTTTTAAACTTTGAGCAAGTTGAAAAAAAATCCTGTTAGGGTCATAGTGCTAAAATGTAAAGAATCAGAAACATCTTCATCATTTCATTTATGCTGAATATTTTTTGATTATTAAAAAGGAGATATCGCTTTTTGCAAATATGGAGACATCTGTTTTTCTACATTGGACACTTCCAAATGAAGACCCTTAGACATAATTTTAAAGGCAATGAAGCTTGAAAGGATCAGGGATGGATGCTTTATTTTTATATTATTACTGCTATCATTCAGATGCAGAGAAAAAGAAACAAACAAAAAAGGACAAAATTTATTTTTAAGCTCAAAGGGAATAGGTACTTCTAGGTTTGCAAATGAAAACAAGATCTCTCTTCTTACTCATGTCTTTTACACCTCTTCCAATAAGAGGAAAATGTAATTTAAATGGAAAACTCAGAGTCGATTATTACTGCTCTGTGTATAGCTAGATCACTAATTAATTTAGTTGCTAGATCACTAATACTGGGGTGTGTCCTGTGCCCTGTGCCCTCTTAAATAATCCTTCTATGTTGCTCAGGGGAGATATAGTTGGAAGTGGCATCTCTATTAACCTTAGCTGAATGCCTTTCAGGAAAGAAAAAAAAGAAAATCACTGGAGTTATACTACGAACAATACCTATCCTGAACATCCCACCACAGAACATTACTTTTATGTATGTATGTATGTATGTATGTATGTATGTATGTATGTATGTATGTATGTTTTGGCCAGTCCTGGGGTGTGATCTCAGGGCCTGAGCACTGTCCTTAGGCTTTTCCCTCAAAGCTAGCACTCTGCCACTTGAGCCACAGCATCACTTCTGACTTTTTCTGTGTATGTGGTACCAAGGAATCGAACTTGGGTCTTGGTTCATGCTAGGCAAGCATTCTACCACTAGGCCAAATGCCTGACCCAGAACATTAATTTTGAATCTAAACAGACTATTGACTAGTCTTTTCAGGCAGTGGAGAAATCAGGGAGTCAAGACAAAGATATTTCTCATCCTGAATTTCTATCATTATATGGTGTATTTCTATTACCATATGGATATACTAGGCACAAAAAAGCTGCTTTGATGTGCCCATTAATTAACTGGGAGCAAGATAAAGGCTGAGCATCCCAGACCTTTCCCTGTTGTGTGTGTGTCCTTTGCCCTGAGTTCCTTTCTTCTCTTCAGGAATCACTCTGAAGGCACATACAGGAGAACAGTGTCACCAAGGCCCTACCTCACCAACACTGACACAGTAGGCTCTGGGCTCACCCGATGCCAGCTGTGAGTACATCGATTTAATTATGGAATTCTTTTCACAGTCTGTCCCCCAATTCTCTCTATTTAGCCCAAGCTCAGCATTTGAGACCCAAGATCACAAAGCACAGCTGAAGCCTAACTGAAGTTCCAGCTGTCTTCTTGTGGCTGCCATGGAATAAATCTTTTTCTGCCCTTCACCTTAATCTTCCTACTTCTGCTTCCTTATACCTTGGATTATAGGTGTGTACCTCCATGTCTGTTTGTTCTTTGAAATAGGATCTCACTAATACTTTGTGGGGGCTAGCCTGCTACGCTATAGGATCTCATTGAAACCTTTGCTACCTAATATTTAGTTATCTAAGTACAGGTTTTCTTCCATTATTAGATTATAAGCTTCTAAACGACAGTGCTTTGCATCTTTACATCTGTAGCCTATTCTGTGATATCAAAAATGCTTTTTCAGAGAGCATGCCTTGAAAAAATATATCCCCAAAGGAATCTGACAGTTAAAGTAATACTACTACTCTTACTTTGTAAAATTGAAATTTCTTTAAAAATGCTTAACTTATACAAATTGTGTATTTTCTAGTTAATTCTTTACTGTTTTATTACATTTTAAGTCATATTAGTAAATTTAAAAAATGCAGCTCATTCACTGTTTGTTATCTGCATAGCTCAGATCTAACCCAGGTAATGCTTAGCCCCTTTCATATCTCCTCAATAGCCACGTGTTTGAGATGTACAATGCCACATCAAGTTAGAGCAGTAAAGGGGGAAAGAAAGAATTCTCAGTGGACTTTGTAAAAAGCATCTAAAAGATAAGTCTACAAAGTCACTAGGGGCCAGGCTAGTATTAAAAAGATGTGACTGACAATCACAATGGTATTCTAACGTGGTTGAAATTTTAACTTAATATTAAACTAATTTTAATTCATTTTGGGGCAGATTATTTTCCCTTAAAGTCTTCCTTAGGGTCCAATTTACATTGATTTTAGAAGACACAAAGATCTCAAGCAGTAGAATTTATTCTATTCTTTAGAATACTGACTACAATGCAAAAGGGTCAGGGCATTAAAGGACAAGGGAAATAATCAAGGGGAGAAGGCAAAATGAATAATTTCCACCTGCTTGGCTTTGAAACTTCTGATACAGAGTGGTCTACCAAGTGGAATCATGTTGGTATCTGTCCAATAGGGAATGGCTACATTATCCTGCTGCAAGAAATGCATCTTGGAAGGATTCTAGTGAAAACTGTGCCTAAACAGAAGAGTTTAAAAAATATAAGAAAAGTTAAAGGCAGAAAAAGACCCCTGAGTATTTTCAGAAAATATTTACCAACCACAGTGAAAAGGCAGGTCCTGGATTTCCAGTGATTTGAGGATGGGTGACATGACATTCACCAGGGAAACTTTCTTCAGTTTATATATAAAACATCAAATGATAGCAAGGTATATAGGAATGAGCCAACTTGACAGATAGCTATGCTTTTTAAAGGGCATAATGTAAGAAAAGCAGGAAAGATAAAAGGGGCACCCATTTTTGTGGCTCCAACAGGATAGAAGTAGCAGAAAGGAGGAAGAAATGGTTAGGAAAGTCAGAAAGAGAGAATGCCTAGGGAGAGACCAAATTTTGTATTATAAGGAAGAGACGAGGAACTCTGGACGTGTGACTGCTCACAATTATCTGGAGGGGGGGGGAGAACAGTGCTGTGATTCAGATGATTGATGAAGAGGCCCAGGGACTCCTCTTGATCTTTGGAGGACAATTTTAATTTCCACACAGGAGCCCCAGGTAGGGGTGCAGTTGCCAGTGGGGAATCAAGATGATGGAGCTCCTTTTGGACTTAAGTACTAATTATTCTCTTCTCACTACTAGGATGAGTCAAAGCAACAACAACAAAAAGCAGTCTATTATAGGAATAAGAGAGGAAATTTTTAAAAATACCCTTTTCTCCAACTTACAGAAGTCAACTAAGGAACATTCCTGTGCATGGCAGAAAGCTCCATTCCCTCACTGGGATGGGAATTGTGTAAATGGAAAGCCCAAGTAACTTTTCAAAAGGGACATGGCTTCCACTTCTAGATCTCACTCAGAGCCAGTCTTTGGTTTACAAATGTGCTTGCATAGCTCAAAGAGGCAGCCAAGGAAATGCTATGCTCAGATCTATATGAAAGGAAGCCCAGGTGAATGGTTTGGCACCATCAGCACACCTGGTAAAGGCTAAATTATAAAAAGAGAACCTACTTTTCCTTGGGAGAAACAGCATGTTCTTCAGAAAGAGGTTGGGGCCAGAATTCAGATGGCGTGGCATACATTTCTTAGATGTGCACTAATCCAGCCCCACAGGTCCCTTCACTAATATATCAACTCTGACTATAAAGAAACCTCCTACAAATGAACACAAATTTGCTTAATATTTGAGAGCTATGAATTAAGATTTGAGAGCTGTGAAAGGCATTGGATAGAATATTTACCTACTGCGCCAGACACTTAAACTTAGTGTCTATCATGCATGAGGATTAACTATGGCTTTTTGAACTTGAAAGTCAGTTTATATTCAATCAATCTCACTTGAAGACAAAGCTAAATTATCATTTGCTTATGAATGGCAATGTCACAGCTGTGTATATATATATATGTATAACTACATCTATATATTCACTTTCCAATAGCATTCCATTATATTAACTCAGGTTGTCAAAGGATTTCTCCTAGACATCTTTTTTTGCATATAATTTTATTGTAATTAATAGAAGGGTTACATTACATTCTCCAGATGGGAGGTGCATTACTTCACATACATTGATACCCTTTCTCATATCTTGGTCCCCATTTCCCTCCCCCCACCCCCACTCTCATCTTGTTTTCCCCCCTTTCCTATCCAATTTCAAATAAACAAATACGCAGATATACAATATATCAGATAACAAAGTGAAATACTGTAACCATATGAGATAACCAAGGGAAAGCAAAAGAGATGAGAGATAACATGGCACATTAAGGAAAACAATCACTCATTATATGGCTTTTGTTTCTATATCCTAGAGATCGTTTCATTTAGCATCCTACTGTATGGCCTTATGTATCTAGGTTTTGCTCTATTGCAAATCTCTGCTATGAGAGCCCAAGGTTTCTCCTAGACATCTTTTGGTGATATTTTAGTGAAAAATTTAACAACTCTGTAATTGGAAGAGAGAGAGGCATTGCTATTATAGGTTGGTTTACTGATAGACCTGATTAACCACACTTTGGTGTAAAGTCACATTGAATGGATGGGCTATTTTTTGGCCAGCTCTGGGGCTTGAGCTCAGGCTATCACTCTGCCACTTGAGCCACAGCACCAGTTCTGGCTTTTTTGAGTATGTGGTACTGAGAATCAAACCCAGGGCATGCTAGGTGAGCACTCTACCAGTAGGCCAAACTCGCAGCCCTGAGATTCATAAGTATTCATTCAAAGGCCATATAGTATGACGCTAAATGAAAGGATCTCTAGGATATAGAAACATAAGCCACATAATGAATGATTGTTGTCCTTAAGGTACTATGTTATCTCTCACCTCTTTTGCTTTCCCTTGGTTATCTCATATTGTTACAATATCTCACTTTGTTACCTGATATATTGGATATATTTGTATTTGGTTATTTGAAATTGGATAGGGAAGGGGGGAAAACAAGAGGAGGGATGGGGGGGAGGGCAATGGGGACCAAGACATGTGAGAGGGTATCAATGTATGGGAATGAATGCACCTTCTATCTGGCAAATATCATGTAACCCTTCTATTAATTACAATAAAATATATGAAAAAAAGATGGGAATCTCTATATACCATCACTGGCACTTAGATTTTAGAACATAATTAAAATCAAGCTGAGGGGTTTGTATGTCATAGATACATATTAATATATGTAATAAAATATTATGTCTATAGAGTCATAGAAGAAAAAAGGCAAGATGGCTCAGATCAATGAAGGTTTACTCCCATTTCTTATGATGCCCTTTATTTTCTCAATGGCATGTGCCTGGCTTGGTAGAATGCCAGTCAAAGCAATTTTGTCTGAAATGCACCAATCAAATGCATAATCATGATGGGCCACTGGTATGTCACATCTCTAGATCTCTCCTCATCCCCTGCTGCCAGAGGTACTGACCTGAAGAAGAACTAAGAACTGAACACTGCCTTGTGGTTTACCTCATCCATCTCTTTCCTAAGCTGTCATCTGCACTTTTTTTTTTAAAAATAGAGATGATCAGAGATTAGATTCCCCCTGTCCTTGAAGGAATTCTACAATTACGGCTAGCACACTGATGATAATTGGTGGTAGAAATCTAATTTTGAAACTGTTTTTTATGCCTTCCCTCCCTAATCTTTTTCATTACCTTGAATCACTCTTTTTTATGGTCTTCTGAATTGTAAAGAAGATCTCCTTTTCCTCAGCTCATGTGAGTTATCTTGCAGAAAAGTAATGTGTGTGTCTGAAACGAAGATGCACATGCTGACTCCAGGAGGCTCCAGGTCCCGGTACTTGGATCAGCTTTCTAAGATGAGAAGGAGGCAGAACACTAGCCAGAAATGGAGCTGTTCAGTAGAGCAATTTCCATAACAATTTGCTTCACTCCATTGGTCTCATAAAAGCTTTTTGCGATCTTGAATTCTTTCCCTTTCCAAGAGGAAAATTTCAGGCAGAGAAATCTATTTCCCTGAGGGACAGTCTTGAATAAATCTGTTTCTAGCCACTATCTTTGATCTCCTGGACTTTTTTGGTAGATCAGTTACATTATAATATTTATATTACCTGGTAAAATTTATGTTGCTTTCTCTAGGAATTAATTGGTGCAAAATGACAAAAGATCTGTTTTGCAAAGGTAGTAAAGTTTGCAAAGCACTGTGTTACACAAAGTGGAACCTGTTTTTCCATCACACCTGTTAACTGTAGAGGGAGATGGTTTTTTACTTTTTGTTTCTTTTTTTTTTTGGTGGAAGCTCCTTCATCTAAGTCAAGAGACTGTTCCATGTAAAACCTTCAGACAATGCTCTAATAAAATGATCTGAATCTTCCTATTGAAAGACCACATTCAGGGTCATAGCTGCTGAGTAATTTTAGCTTCGCTAATGTTCATTCACTTGTTTTTAGCCCCAAGAGAGACTCCAAATGAATTTGTAATGATTTGTTCTGTGACAAATAGGTCTCACTCAGTTTCTTGACTGTTTTTTCCTTAGATATTTAGGGTCCTCTGTAAGGCTGATAGCAGTGCCAAGGCCTTTCCTTCCACAAAATCTAAACCAAATCAAACAAAACCTAGATCTAAATGCCAATAATTCCTCTTTACTATCTGATCTAGGAAAGCAGCCACATTCAGCACCATAAGAATGCAGCCTTGGAAACTTCTGCATTTCAGTCTGTCCTAAATAGTCTCACTGGACAGATTTCATTGTCTAAAAAATCCTCCTCAAAACCAGAACTGATAATACTAATAAACCTATGAGCAAGTTCCTTTTTCTGGAATTCCACACATTAATTTAATATATATGTAAACATCTTGTATCCATACACTCTATGTCATAGCACCTATAGTGACTCAGATATGGCCTTTCTTGTAGTTTCTACCTGAAGAGGTAAAGAGAAGAAAAGAGATGACTTCAATGAAGCTGGGTAGGCTTACTGCTGAAATATCATCAGACTATTCAAAGGCCATATGTATAAGTTATTCACAATAAAAAAGGAAGGGAAGAAAAACATCACAGGTATAGAGGAAAACATATAAGTACTTTTTTCCCCCAGGAAGTACTTGGGATTGAACTCAAGGCCTCTTTCTTGATAAGCAGTACTTTACCACTTGAGATACAACTCAGTCCCCTTTATGCCTTGATTGCTTTTTGACACAGGGCCTCTCTTTTTCTGAGTAGTCATGGATTTTCCTGCTTAGGCTGGTTTCAACCATGATCCTCAGAACTTAGCCTCCTGAGTAGCTAGGATTTATAGGTGTGAGTTACTGGTGCCTCCCTTGGACGAGGACTTTTTGTAACAGGCTTACTTAGTGGCTGAGAGTTATTTAGCTGTCAGGTGCTATTTTAAAGTGTCTCAACACAGTCTGAGATATATTCACAGCACAAAACTCACAGCACAAGCATTTTCCCCACATCGCTGTGACAATTACCACCAATGGTTCAGTTATGTGCAAGGAGCAAGTTAATACTGCACATCTCACAACTGCTGGCAGACTTTGCTTAGAGACTCATTGAGTCATTCAAAGAGATGGGGATGGTTTCCTATTACACTCCTATGGTTCAGACTTGACCATTCTGTATTTTGTTGCTCTTCTTGAAAGCAGTTATAAATTCAGGGCATCTTAATCAATGTCATCCCTTTCAATGTGTCTTACCTACCCCACCCAGCCTACTTCTTCCCCTGCTTAATTTAGTTATTTGAAATAGTTTTTCAATGACATTGCAATTTACATGAAAATAAAATCATGCTTTCCCTGACATCGTTTTCCCCTGTACACATTGGTTATTGAGTATGTGGTCTTACGCTACAGTTCTATGTCAGATTCCGCCAATAGTGTTTGAACCTTTGGTGCTTTCTTGCCTGTTTGATCAGGATGAACTGGGTGCCAAGGAGGCTTCTTTTTTGCCAGTTCTGGAGACTGAACTTAGGGCCTGTTCACTGTCCTTGGACTTTCTCAAGGCTAGAGCTCTACCACTTGAGCCACAGCACCACATCCAGCATTTTTCTATGTATGTGACACCAAGGAGTTGAACCCGAGTCTTCGTGCATGCTAGGCAAGCCCTCTACCACTAGGCCAAACTCCTGGCCCCCACGGAGGCTTCTTAAATCACCGCTTGAATTTTTTATTAACAAAAGCTTTCGTATGACTTTCCAGCTAAGAATCTAAAAATGCAGTTTTTTCTCCTCAAAAATGTTCTGAGAGGATGTTTTAGACAAAAAAAATTAGAAAGGAACACCTTCCTCGGTTAGATATGATGACAGTGCAATTAAAAATTTTGCATTTGCAGTATTCTGTCTGGATAAAAGATTCCCCCCCCCAGCAAAATGTGGATGATGTTTTAATTTCCCCATGGCCTTTCAGAATTCTGTTAGCCGTGAAAAAAAGTTTCAAAGAATTATTTCTTACCATAAGTTTAAAAATACTTTTTATTTCCTCCTGCATATAATGTTTAAGTTCACTTTTCACCTATTAGCTTCTTTCTCCAGAAAGAATAGTTTCATTTAGTTATCATGAGCTTACTATTTTGTCATTTTCTTATTGATACACATTAATGTACAAAGCAATGGTTTCTGCTGTGACATTCTGAATGTTCATCTCAACGAAAATCACATGATTGTCTCAATAGACGCGGAAAAGGCATTTGACAAGATCCAACACCCCTTTATGTTAAAAGCTCTGGAGAAACTAGGAATCCATGGAACATTCTTCAATGTAATAAAGGCTGTGTATGACAAACCCACTGCTAGTATTACACTTCATGGTGAAAATCTAAAGCCATTCCCTCTAAAATCAGGAACGAGACAAGGATGCCCACTCTCTCCACTCCTCTTTAACATAGTACTAGAATTCCTAGCCAGTGCAATAAGGCAACAAGCAAGCATAAAGGGGATCCAAGTAGGGAAAGAGGAAATAAAACTACCCCTCTTTGCAGATGACATGATTCTGTATTTAAAGAATCCTATAGACTCTACTCCCAAGCTCCTTGAGCTGATTCAAAACTTTGGAAGAGTAGCAGGCTATAAAATCAACCCTCAAAAATCAACTGCCTTCCATTATGCCAACAGTGAGAGGAACGAGGCAATAATCAGGAAAGTAACTCCTTTCACAATAGCCTCAAAGAAAATAAAGTACCTAGGAATTAGCTTAACTAAGAATGTAAAGGACCTTTTTGACGAAAACTTTAAAACCCTAAAAAAGGAAATTCAAGCAGAACTAAGGAAATGGAAAAACCTCCCATGCTCCTGGATTGGAAGAATCAACATTGTGAAAATGACAATATTGCCAAGAGATATTTACAAATTCAACGCAATACCCATCAATATCCCAATGGCATTCTTTAAAGAAATAGAAGAGGCAATTCAAAATTTCATATGGAATAATAAAAGACCCCGTATAGCAAAAACACTTCTTAGCAGATAGAACAGCGCTGGAGGAATTTCATTTCCAAACTTTAGATTCTATTACAGAGCTATAATTCTCAAAACAGCTTGGTACTGGCACAAAAACAGGCCTGAAGACCAATGGAATAGAACTGAGGACCCAGATATTAAACCACAGACCTATGGCCACCTAATCTTTGACAAGGGAGCCAAAAAAATAGAATGGAGAAAGACAGCCTCTTCAAGTTGTGCTGGCAGAACTGGTTAAGCACCTGTAGAAAACTAAAGTTGCATCCTTCTTTGTCACCTTGCACTAGAATTAACTCCAAATGGATCAAAGACCTGGAGGTAAAAGCTGACACACAGAAAACTTTACAGGAAGGAATAGGAGATACACTAGGCCTCCTTGGCACAGGTCGAAACTTTCTTAATAAGGACCAAGAATCACAACAAATCAGAGAAAGGCTGGATAAGTGGGACTGCATTAAACTGCGGAGCTTTTGTATGGCAAAGGACATAGCTAGTAAAGTAATTAGGAAGCCTACAGAGTGGGAGAAAATCTTCACCAACCAAACAACGGTCAAAGGCCTCATATCTAAAATATATCAACAACTCAAAAAATTGAATCACTCCAAAACTAACCTCCAAAGTAACAACCATCCCATTAAAAAATGGTCCAAAGACTTAAAGAGAGTCTTCTCTGCAGAAGAAACAACAATGGCTTATAGACACATGAAGAAATGCTCAACATCTCTGGTCATAAAAGAAATGCAAATCAAAACAACTCTAAGATTCCACCTCACTCCAGTTAGAATGGCCAGGATCAGCAAAACGAATAATAACAGATGCTGGAGGAGATGTGGCTAGGAGGGATCACTACTACACTGTTGGTGGGAGTGCAAACTCGTTCAACCACTATGGAAAGCAATACGGCAATGCCTCAAAAGGCTAAACATAGAACTCCCCTATGACCCGGCAATTCCACTACTTGGCATTTACCCAACTATCCAGAAACAAGGACATACTAAACCCACTATCACAACAATGGTCATTGCAGCACTATTCACCATAGCAAAGATATGGACCAACCAAGATGTCCCTCAGTTGATGAGTGGATCAACAAGTTGTGGTATTTGTACACAATGGAATTCTACACTGCTGTCAGAAAGAATGACATTGCCCCATTTGTTAGGAAATGGAAAGACTTAGAAAAAATCATGTTAAGTGAAGTAAGCCAGACTCAAGGGAACTTAGGCTCAATAGTCTCCCTCATTCATCATAACCAGTATAAACCTTGGGCCCTACTAGCAGACATCTGCAATAGAGCAAAATCTTGATACATAAGGACATATAATGTGAAGCTAATTGGAATGACCTCCAGGATAGTGAAACAAAAGCCATATAATGAATGATTGTTGTCCTTAATGTACTATGTTGTCTCTCATCTCCTTTGCTGTCCCTTGGTTATCTCATATTGGTATAGTATCTCACTTTGTTATCTGATATATTGAATTTATTTGTATTTGGATACTTGAAATTTGATAGGGAACGGGGGAAAACCAAGATGGGTGGGGGATGTGGGGGGGGGAGGGAAATGGGTACCAAGACATGTGAAAGTGTATCAATGTATGTGAATTAATGCACCTTCTATCTGGTAAATATCATAGAACCCTTTTACTAATTGCAATAAAAAATAAAATAAAATAAATTGATAAAAAATAAAAAAATAAAATTGTACTCTATGAGGAACAAAAAAAATGAAAAAAAAACAAAAGTAATTGTAATTTTAAAAATTATTGTAAAGGGGATGTACAGAGGGGCTACAGTTCGGTAAAAAGTACACTTCTTTTTTGGGTAATGTCACCTCTTCCCTTCCTCTCTCTCAGGCTTTCTCTCCCATTCCACCACTCACAAGTTTTACACAACCTGTATTCAACACTTTACAGCATAGTGTCCAGTGAACCCCACTGCTGCATTTGTTTATCTTTTGTCTCTCCATTTCTGTGCCTCCCTTCAGACAGATAAATAGACAGAACAAAATGGAAAGACAAGAGAAACTAAAAAGAAAAAAACCCCTCACTTTCATTTCCTGGATTTCATGTGGATATATATTATTTTGGATGATCAGATGCAAATAGGCAGTGTGCCTTTCTGTTCTTCTCCTGTCTCCTCCTTTGGTTTCACTATGTGTGAATGCCTAGAGACCTGTATAATTTCTTATGCCCAAGTATTTTAGATCTAGTTAATTTTTGTGTTTTTTTAAATACTATCTTTAAGTAGTTGTACAAAAAAGGAGTTGCCACTTTATGTATCAACCTCTTTCTTAACTCCCCTTTCCCTTTCTATGTCCTCTCTAATCTCAGAGCTTATATGAGAACACAAAATACTACCCTTGCAAAATCAAGCCTGTTGTTTATATGCCACACACAAATCTCCATTTCCTCACTACCACTCAGAAGATAGAAGACCATGGTTACAATAACAATACTTCAAAGACAAACTATACATTTAAGTATGGTAAATAAAAATCAGAAACAATAATAAGAATAGAAAAGTAAGAGATTGGGCATGTGTAGGATACACTAGGAATTAAAATCATCAATGCTTATATTAAAAATGAGGTGGCAGGAAAAGCAAAAATGGGGGGAAGAAATAGTGTTCTGGATCTGGAATAGAAATGTGAGGAGAGAGGTAAAGTCCCCCTGTGTACTGGAAGTGGAGGATAGAAGACAGAAGAAAGAGAAGGTAGCGAATAGGCTCTTAACACTGCTGAATAAGGGTGGGTAAATTTCTTCTTCTTTTTTCTTCATTTCCTCTTCCTCCTCCTCCTCCTTCTCCACGCTGACGCCTCTCCTTTTCCTTTTCTTCTTCCTCCCTCCCTCCCTTCCTCCTTCTCCTCTTCTTTCTCCTTCATTGCCTTGGTCAGAGACCCAGAAACTTCAGGGGAAATAGGTCATTTACAGAAGGATCTTAGGAGGTCTTCCCAGGGTTATGCCCTGGCCTGAGACCCATAGTTTGATTTACAACTATGTTTGCCTAGCAAGTACACTGATTCTCATTAGGTTCCGTATGTAAGTTTATTTGGGGAAAAAAAGTAAGAGGATGGAGAACATTGGGGGAAATTAGAATTTCCTAAAGCCATTCCTTAGTGCTGTGTTGCTGCCAGCACTGAGTGTTTTACAAGCTTACAGTCACCTCAAAAACTTAAAGGAAAGCAGTTTCTATAGCAACACTGGAACCATTTGAAGTGTGACTAGGTAATCTGTTCTTATACCTAAGAAAGCAGAGATATGGAAATTCATTAAAGATATATTTCATATCTTCTACCTAATGCATATTCAGGGCAAGTATACTCTTTGACATGTCAAATATCTTGCTGACATCTCAGTGCATTAAATACTGATGCATCTTAATGGTTTGATTAGCTTCCCAAGATGAATTTTGGCTGCTAGTAATCATGATTAAGGATATGTATTCTGGACTTGATTGCCTTGGGTTCAAACACTAATACTCCCAATTTTAGTTCATTGCTATATCTGTTCCTGAGTCTTTTATCTTTAGAATGAAAACAAATAAATCTACTCTGAATGTTTGTAAGCTTTAAAGAAGTGGAAATATATGAGCAGTGTCTTGTTGGGGAAAATAGCTTAACAAACACTGCCTACTGTAAATAGCAAGTCTTTCAGAAATGGACTGGCTTCCAGTTTTCACAGATAAAACTGGAATTCATAGTCCATTTAAATAAATGCAAGTACAATTGGCTCAACTTTCTAACATTTCTATTTGATCCAGGCATCCTCACTGGCATAGACAGTAATACAAGATGAGCACTGTGTCATTACTTCCTTTTAAGTTACATATTTGTCCAGTAGGCCAGGGGAATGATGTGCTGTCAACCCCTTTTCAGGGTCCACTGGTAGAAGGAACATGGGAAGGCAAAAGGCTCCTTTGGTGGAAGCTTATAAGCAGTCTCTCTTGTATTCTCTGCATGACTCCTCATACTCTAGCCTTGGCTTGGTTTCTAGAATAAGAAAGGGTCCTGCTTCAGGATTTCATGAGTACTATTCCTTCACGGGCTCATTTTCTTTTCTTGGTTCTTCCGATAACTGAATGTTTGTAATCACAACAGTTTCAGCCCAGATATTGTCCCTCTTTCAAAAATTGTTTTGCCAGATCATTTTGTATCAAATTAATCCATTAAAAATTCTTAGTGTATTTACAATTTGTAATGATTGACTTAAATTAACTTGTGGAGCTGCCTGCCTCATGGATTAATGTTTCATGCAGGAAGTGACTGGTTTCATTCTAGTGAGGGATGTAGGCACTTAGTAAGTGAATGATTGAAAAGAGTGGATAGGCACACAGAAGAGTAAATCCTCATTTGGACCAAGATTCTACTGCGTTCTTAAAAGAAAAATGGGCAGTGCGAGATAGGTGATGTAGAACTCAAGAGAAGCATAAGGGAACATACAAATGATTTCTTTTGAACCGGAACACATAACTACCAGGTCAGGCTTCCTATTTCCTGCACACCCTTGAAAACTGCTTCTCCTGTCTCACTTCTGTTATTGGGTAACTTTTCCTTTCACAGTCCTCCCATTCCAATCTTGTTATCCTCCTACTTATAGAAATGAGGTGCCATCCTTTAGCTCTAAAGCAGAATATTTTGTTACAACATTCACATCCACAGCCACAGGGGATTGCTTAGATAGAACAATCATGTTTATGTAGCCAGGAGGAAGAAACGATGACTTTCTTTTTTTTTCATTTTTAATATTATTTTATTGTCAAGGTGATGTACAGAGGGGTTACAGTTATATACATAAAATGGGAAGTATATTTCTTGTTGAACATTGTTACCCCCTCCAAGGTTTTTCTCCCACTTTCTCTCCACTCCAATCCCCCACCCCAAGATGTAAAGCTCATTTCCAAAATATTGTCTTGTGATTATTGCTGTTTGTCCTTCTCATGATTTTGTTGTTCCCCTTTCCCTTCCCCAATTCAAATAAACATATACACTAGGTACAAAATCAGATACAGTAACAACAGTGGATAAACCATGGGGGGGTGAGAAATAACTTCACAGAGTACATTAAAAACAACAATCACAAAGAAAAGCCTCTTGTTTCCATAACTTGGGGTTCATTTGCTTAGCATCATCTTACATGATCATATGCCCATAGCAATTGCGCCAATATCATCCTCTGCTAGGAAAATCCTAGACACATTCTAATTAATACAAATAAGGGAAACTGTGGAGTCTATGTTTCTTTGATTCTTGCTTACTTCACTTAATAAGATTTTTTTCCAAGTCTTTCAATTTCTTTTTTTTCTTTTTATTTCATTTTTTTACAAAAGCTTATTAACATTTTATTAATTTAATTCACGGTTAATTATACTGCCCGAAGTCTAAAAAGTTTGAAGTATAGATCAATAAGATGTGCTAGCCTGAGCACTGACAACTGACTAATACAAAATATATACAAATATGAACAAAATTAAGGACTTTTTTCCTGCTCAGGTATCTATCGGGCATTCATAAACACTAGTCATTACTAGATTTTGTAGAAATACCCCTTTTCTGCCTGATAAGTTTTCTTTATATCTTCTTATATATTGAAATCCATGTGATACTACACAATAAACTTTATCTATGCTTTTTGTATTAAAAGAGCATTATATCATTCATTTGTAATGATTCAAGTGACATGTAGAGTTGTATTTTCTTTTTTTATTATTTTTTATTTTTTATTGTAATTAGTAAAAGGGTTACATGATATTTGCCAGATAGAAGGTGCATTAATTCACATACATTGATACCCTTTCACATGTCTTAGTACCCGTATACCTCCCCCCCCCACACCCCCCACCCATCTTGGTTTTCCCCCCTTCCCTATCAAATTTCAAATATCCAAATACAAATGAATCCAATAAATCAGATAACAAAGTGAGATACTATAACAATATGAGATAACCAAGGGACAGCAAAGGAGATGAGAGACAACATAGTACATTAAGGACAACAATCATTCATTATATGGCTTTTGTTTCACTATCCTGGAGGTCCTTTCAATTAGCTTCACATTATATGTCCTTATGTGTCAAGATTTTGCTCTATTGCAAATCTCTGCTAGTAGAGCCCAAGGTTTCTACTGATTATGACGAATGAGGGAAACCATTGAGCCTAAGTTCCTTTGAGTCTGGCTTACTTCACTTAATATGATTTTTTTCTAAGTCTTTCCATTTCCTAACAAATGGGGCAATGTCATTCTTTCTGACAGCAGCATAGAATTCCATTGTGTACAAATACCACAACTTGTTGATCCACTCATCAACTGAGGGACATCAGGTTGGTACCATATCTTTGCTATGGTGAATAGTGCTGCAATGAGCATTGTTGTGCTAGTGGGTTTAGTATGTCCTTGTTTCTGGGTGGTTGGGTAAATGCCAAGTGGTGCAATTGCTGGGTCATAGGGGAGTTCTATGTTTAGCCTTTTGAGGCACTGCCACACTGCATTCCATAGTGGGTGAAGGAGTTTGCACTCCCACCAACAGTGTAGTAGTGATCCCTCCTGGCCACATCCCCTCCAGCATCTGTTGTCATTTGTTTTCGTGATTCTGGCCATTCTAGCTGGAGTGAGGTTGAATCTTAGAGTTGTTTTGATTGCATTTCTTTTATGACCAGAGATGTTGAGCATTTCTTCATGTGTCTATAGGCCATTTTTGTTTCTTCTTCAGAGAAGACTCTCTAAGTCTTTGGCCCATTTTTTAATGGGATGGTTGTTACTTTGTAGGTTAGCTTTGGAGTGATTCAATTTTTTGAGTTGTTGATATATTTTAGATATGAGGCCTTTGACCGTTGTTTGGTTGGTTAAGAACTTCTCCCACTCTGTAGGCTTCCTGATTAGTTTACTAGCTATGTCCTCTGCCATACAAAAGTTCTGCAGTTTAATGCAGTCCCACTTATCCAGCCTTTCTCTGATTTGTTGTGATTCTTGGTCCTTATTAAGAAAGTTTCGACCTGTGCCAAGGAGGCCTAGTATATCTCCTATTCCTTCCTGTAGAGTTTTCAGTGTGTCCGCTTTTTCCTCCAGGTCTTTGATCCATTTGGAGTTAATTCTAGTGCAAGGTGACAAAGAAGGATCCAGCTTTAGTTTTCTGCAGGTGCTTAACCAGTTCTGCCAGCACAATTTGTTGAAGAGGCTGTCTTTCTCCATTCTATTTTTTTTGTTCCATTGTCAAAGATTAGGTGGCCATAGGTCTGTGGTTTAATATCTGGGTCCTCAGTTCTATTCCATTGGTCTTCAGGCCTGTTTTTGTGCCAGTACCAAGCTGTTTTGAGAATTATAGCTCTGTAATAGAGTCTAAAGTTTGGAATTGAAATTCCTCCAGCGCTGTTCTTTCTGCTAAGAAGTGTTCTTGCTATACGGGGTCTTTTATTATTCCATATGAAATTTTGGATTGCCTCTTCTATTTCTTTAAAGAATGACATTGGGATGTTGATGGCTATTGCATTGAATTTGTAGATAGCTCTTGGCAAGATTGTCATTTTCACAATGTTGATTCTTCCAATCCAGGAGCATGGGAGGTTTTTCCATTTCTTTAGTTCTGCTTGAATTTCCTTTTTTAGGGTTTTAAAGTTTTCATCGAAAAGGTCATTTACGTTCTTAGTTAAGCTAATACCTAGTTACTTTATATTCTTTGAGGCTATTGTGAAAGGAGTTTCTTTCCTGATTATTGCCTCGTTCCTCTCACTGTTGGCATAAAGGAAGGCAGATGATTTTTGAGGGTTGATTTAATAGCCTGCTACTCTTCCAAAGCTTTGGATCAGCTCAAGGAGCTTGGGAGTAGAGTCTATAGGATTCTTTAAATACAGAATCATGTCATCTGCAAAGAGGGGTAGTTTTCTTTCCTCTTTCCCTACTTGAATCCCCTTTATGCTTGCTTCTTGCCTTATTGCACTGGGTAGGAATTCTACTACTATGTTAAAGAGGAGTGGAGAGAGTGGGCATCCTTGTCTCGTTCCTGATTTTAGAGGGAATGGCTTTAGATTTTCACCATGAAGTGTAATACTAGCAGTAGGTTTCTCATACACAGCCTTTATTATATTGAGGAATGTTCCATGGATTCCTAGTTTCTCCAGAGCTTTTAACATAAAGGGGTGTTGGATCTTGTCAAATAGCTTTTCCGCGTCTATTGAGACAATCATGTGATTTTTCTCCTTGCTCCTGTTGATGTGTTGAATTATATTAATTGATTTGAGTATGTTGAACCAGCTTTGCCTCCCTGTGATGAATCCAGTTTGATCATAGTGTATAATTTTTTTGATGAGTTGTTGTAGACGATTGGCCAGTATTTTGTTGAGAAATATTGCATCGATGTTCATCAAAGATATAGGTCTATAGTTCTCTTTCTTTGATGAATCTCTGTCTGGTTTGGGGATGATGGTTATACTGGCTTCATAGAATGAGTTTGGTAAGGAACCTTCATTTTCAATTTCATTGAAGAGCTTGAGGAGTATTGGTGTGAGCTCTGCTTTGAAGACCTTATAGAATTCAGCTGTGAATCCATCTGGCCCTGGGCTTTTCTTAGGTGGAAGTTCTCTAATTGCCATTTCTATTTCAGAGCTTGAAATAGGCCTGTTGACTTGGGTTAGTTCTTCTTGGTTCAGTGTGGGTATGTTAATATTGGCTAGGAATTCATCCATTTCATCTAGATTCTCAAATTTGTTGGCATAAAGATTTGAGAAGTATTCCCTCATGATATTCTGGATCTTGGTAATTTCTGTCGTGATATTACCATTTTCATCTGCGATTTTGTTTATTTCGATATGCTCTCTTCTTTTTTTGGTAAGATTTGCTAAGGGCTTGCCAATTTTGTTAATTCTTTCAAAGAACCAACTCCTTGTTTTGTTGATTCTTTCTATAGTTTTTTTGGATTCCAAATCATTTAATTCTGCTTTGATTTTAATTATTTGCTTTCTTCTACTGGGATTAGGGTTGGTTTGTTGCTCTTTTTCCAGGAGCTTAAGGTGAGACATTAACTTGTTGGTTTGCAATTTTTCCAACTTGTTGTTGTAGGCACTCAGCGCTATAAATTTTCCTCTGAGTACTGCCTTTGCTGTGTCCCAAAGGAGTTGGTAGTTTGTGTGCTCCTTACTGTTAAATTTCATAAACTGTTGGATTTCTGTTCTGATGTCTTCGATGACCCATTGGTGATTCAACAATGTGTTGTTCAGTCTCCATGAGTTACAGGGTTTTCGTTGGTGGAGGTGTGTGTTCAGTTCCAGTTTGATGCCTTTGTGGTCTGAGAGTGTGCATAGAATAATTTCTGTGTTTCTGAATCTGTCCAGGTTTGTTTTATGGCCTAAGATGTGATCTATTTTGGAAAATGTTCCATGTGCTGCTGAGAAAAACGTATATTGTGTTGTTGCTGGGTGGAATATTCTGCAGATGTCTGTTAGATCTAGTTGGTCTATATAGTTGTTCAGTTCTAAGGTTTCTCTGTTGAGTTTTTGCCTTGTTGATCTGTCCATAGGTGAAAGTGGTGTGTTAAAGTCACCAACAATCACTGTATTTCGATCTATGTATGGTTTCAGTGTAAGTAAAGTTTGCTTGATTAAGTTCGGAGCTCCGGGATTGGGTGTGTAAATATTTAGGATCGTTATGTCTTCCTGGAGGAAAGATACCTTTAGTAGTATGTAGTAACCTTCTTTGTCTTTTCTTACTAATTTTGGTTTGAAGTCTATTTTATCTGATGAGGATGGCAACTCCACCCTATTTATGGGGGCCGTTAGCTTTATAGAGTTTATTCCAACCTCTCACTTTCAAAAGATGCTTGTTTTTTTGGGTAAGATGTGTCTCTTGAAGACAGCAGAACGATGGCTCTTGCTTTTTGATCCAACTATACAGCCTATGCCGTTTAATTGGAGAGTTAAGTCCATTGATATTGAGAGTTAGGATTGAGAGATATTTATTAGGTCCTACCATTTTTAAAAGCTTTTATTTGGGCCTGTGTGTTGATAGTTCTTGTGGTCCTTATGTGGTATGCTGTTTAGGTGCCATTTCTTTCCCTATATTGCATTTATTTTGGTTTTCTATGTATAGAACATCTTTCAGAATTCTTGTAGTGTTGGTTTTGTTGCGACATATTGTTGCAGCTTTTCCCTGGAATGGAATGTTTATATTGTTCCCTCAGTTATGAATGAGAGCTTAGCTGGGTACAGTATTCTTGGTTGGTAGTTATTTGACTTAAGGGCATGACATATATGCTTCCAGTCACTTCTTGCTTGCATGGTCTCTGCTGAATAATATGGGGTTATTCTGATTGGTTTTCCTTTATAGGTTACTGAACCCTTTTCCCTGGCTGCCTTTAGGATCCTTTTTTTGGTTTCTACTGATCCAGTTCGGCTTATGATGTGGCAGTGAGATGTTCTTTTCTGGTCAGGTCTGTTTGGGGTTCTAAAAGCTTCTTGTATCTGGATGGGTCTGCCCTTCTGGATATTTGGGAAATTCTCTGAGATGATTGCCTGAAGTATATTTCCAATACCATTGACCTCTTTCTCCAGACCCTCCTCAATACCAATTAGCCTTAAATTAGGCTTCCTAATTGTATCTTGGACCTCCTGAAGCGCTCTCTCATTTTTCCTAGATTTGGATTGACTCATTTTCTGTTCTTTCTCTATAATAACTAAATTATCTTCAGCCCCGGAAATTCTCTCCTCTGCATTGTCTAACCTGCTATCAAAGCTATCTACTTTATGTTTCATCTCCCTTGCTACTAATTGCTCATTTTTGATGCCTTGCATCTCTTCTTTTAGATCATGTATGGATTTCTTTAACTCCTTGATTTCCATTTGAGTGGTTAGCTCAGTAGCTTTACTTTCTTTGAACATTTGCTGGAGTTTGGTCACCTTTTTATTTGTGGATTCTATGAATTCCTCCATCTTTCTTTGAACAGCCTTTATTATGGCCTCCTTTATGGCTTCTCCTTTTTTACTTATCACCTTGTTTATGGTTTCCTCTTGTTCAGCTATGGCTTCCTCCCTTATCTCTTTCTTTATATTTTCACATTTTTCATTAATGATGTTTATCAATTGCATTTGTACAGCACTTGGAAGACTCTCCTCTAGGTTTGCCAATGACTGTTCCATTGGCTGTTTACATTGAGTGGGGGACGTGGGAGATGTCGTTTCTTGATTTGACATTTTTCTTGAGTTTCTTGTTCTGCCCATTTGAAAATGGGAGCAAGATTAATACTAAACACGATTATAGTTTTTCAGATATAACCAACCTAGACCTCTGTAGCTGGCAGACTCTAGATGTTCAGAAGTTTTGATTGGTGTTATCACTCTTTTTTTTGTGCAGTTACCGACTACTCTAATTATTCACTGATAAGTGATTTATATCCAAAACAATAAGCCTCTCAATCCAATCTCTATTGTCTTTAAGTCCTTTTGAGCGTAGAGAATGATTAAACACCTAGATATACAATGTTGCTCAAGAGCCATCATGTGTAGATCCATGCAGTATAAGGGTTGAAAGACGATCAGAGATCCAGAGATAGAAAAATAGAATGAGAGAGGTCAGGGGGTAAGTAGGTAGAATATTTGAGTACAAAGTTTGGAGAGTGTTAGAATAAAACTTATGTGTTGTTGCGCGACTAGCTCTTAGCCCAGCCAGTGGCCTCACAGTGGAGCATGGGATGGATCTGCGAGCTTCCGTCTGAGCGCGGGTTGGCGGATGTTTTCCTGTGCTGCTTCCAGGGGCGGCCCCAAGCCAAGGGTCTGGGGATTGAGAGTTTCAGGAGCTCTCAGCAGGACCAGCAGGAGGCCCCTCTGTTCCCATGGGTGGGGCCCAGCTGGGGATGTGGGCTCCAAGGGCGGAGCCGCGCCTTTTTGGTTCTCAGAAGGGGAGCTTGGCTGCTGGTTGGCCCTTCAGATCCCTGCTGTGTTTCCACTGCTTTGTCAGAGTCTGTGACTGTGGGGAGGGCCCTCGGTGGTGTCTTGCTCAGGATTCCCAGCTGGAGGATGCCCCGTTCGAGAATTGAGGGGGGACAAATGCAGGCTCCTATTTACCTGCACCCCCTACCCAATTTTGTAAGGCAGGGTCCCAAAGTCCTCCACTCTCCAGATCCAGTGGCCTGGGTGAGGAGCCTGGTGGGTGGGTGGGAGCTGGGAGAGCTCCGCCTCCCCTGGTGGAGTGCTGAGTCTTAGGGTCCGCCCGCTTGTCAGTCTCCAGTCAGAGGACGGGGGTTGAGCTCGTTGGACGGGTGGGAGTTGGGGCAGCCCCGCCTCCCTTGGTGGGGTGCTGGGTCTTATGGTTACCCCGCCTGTCAATCTCCAGTCAATGGCCTGAGGGAGGGGGCTGTTGAGGGGAGGGACAGGATTCTAAATTCCATGCCCCCCTGCTCCCACTAGTCTTTCTCGGGGCGGGGTGTTGGGGTCTGAGTTAAGTTCTATTGCTTGGCACCCGCTCAGCTTTCCCAATGTGTTTGGGGATGCGCTGTATTACTCACGCCTCTGCGTCTGTCTGCGGGTGCTCACAGTGGTGGGGAGTCTTTCACTCCCCTCGGGTCTCCACCGCCTGTGTTCTGCGTCTGGGTTCCGTTGCTTGCTGTTCTGGTTCGGCGTCTGGTTTCCGCTGCTTCCGCCGTTTACTGGCCCGGTTCTGTGCTGGTTTCTGCAGCCGTTGGGCTCCCAGCCTGGTGCCCTCCACTGCCGCCGCTTTTCATGGATTAGAGCCCGTGCCTGCCCCCACTTTCCCCGAGTGGAGCAGGTGCCAGCTCAAGCCGCTTTTCGTGGCTTTGTCTGGCGCGGACCTCAGCGGCTTTGGGCGAGAGGTGGGGGAGGGGTCCCCGCATTCCTAATTCTTTGAGAAAGTTGGATGTGAGCTTTATCTGGATTTCTTTTCCAGTTTGAGTCCTTCTCCGTTGCTTTTTGAGTTTGTTGTTGTGGATTTCTTTAGATAGTTGGCTCGTGGGACTCCCTGGTTCTCTCTTTTTGTCAGAGAAAGCTAGGCAGCGTCCCTATTGTCTCTGCGCCATCTTCCTTCCAGAAACGATGACTTTCCACTGGAGATCACTTAGCTAAGAGCTATGGGCTTCCATTAACCGTGATAACCACAGTCTAATTTCACTGCGGAATGAGAGCTGTGAGATAATTAGGAAAAGTGCATGCCAGAATGCCAGTGCATATTTCTCCTAAATTAATACAGCCTCATCAAATAGGTTATATTAAAATCAGACACTGTATGAAACAAGATCATTGATTGTCTTAATTAATATGAATCAGCAGGCAGAGTCAGGGCCTACATTAACCTTGGCAGTGGTTGAGAGTGTGGGGAAACTTCACTGAACAAAACTGATTTCGAGGAAATAAATCTGTGCTCCGAGTCTGGATATTGTGCACTGGAGCATCTGTTCTGATCTCCATGTCCAGTCCAAAGGGTCTCCTTTGTAGGTCAAGGGAGGAGAGCAGACCATACAAAACAAAAGTCTCCATTATGTTCAAAGTTCACAGGTGGAAATAAACCAATAAAATAACAATGTCTAACATCTTATGAATAAATAGGATTCCAATAATTAAATCTTGAGGAGAATGGGCAAAAGATTAGAAGTATTATTGATCAAAATTTCTAAGCAATATATGGGTCATTTCCAAATGCTTCTGATAATTACAGTGGCTATGTATCCCAAGGGAAATTAGTTTCACTGTCCTTCCTTTCTTTTCCTTACGGGTTTTTTTGTTATTGACATCTTAAGATATTTTAATTTCTAGGAGGAAGAAATTTTTGTTCTGTTTTGAATGATATTCCAAGAAATTCTTAGTTATTTCAAGCACAGCCATTTTTAGGTTGCCATATTTAGCAAACATATATGAACTTCCCAGTAAAATTTTAATTTTAGATAAACATGCAATATTTAAGACATCCTTGAACTGAAAAATTGGTTCTGAAATTCCAATTTACTTCAGTGTCCTTTATTTTATCTGAAAAACTATATGTCGCTTTTATATTTCTGAAACCATATTTTCTTTTTCTTTCCTTTGTGGTTTTTAGAGAGGATTTCAAAATGTATTCCAGGGTGACCCTTGAATTCATGATCTTCCCGTCTCACCTTTCAAAAGCTTGTTTTACAGGCAAGTACCACTACTGTGTTCACATTGTTTTTAAGAGGAGTATCTACTTCATTTGCAGTGAAGAAGACTAGAATGTGTTAAACAAAGTAAAAAGTTCTATAAAATTGCAGAGCAGTACCTAATATTTAATTTAGTTAAATGGTGGGGATGTAAAATAAGTAAGGTTCACTTTAGACCTATGTCATACATTGGATGTGATGGGCCTGGATTCTGAGGACCAATGTGTCTCATTTTCAGAGCTTGTTCTCTTTCAACTTGTTTTCTTGCTTGCTCTTCAGGCCCAGTGTTTAGTACTTGAGTTCTAGTATGGACATTTGTGAAAGTGTTCTGAGATTTCAGGCAAGTCCTCTAAGATTTCTATCCTTCATTCTCATAAAGTACAATGTCTTGTTAAATATAAATTGCTCTGAAATATTCGTTGAATTGAATTGGGTACTCATTTGCATACGGATTATAGGGAGGGTTGTGGTATACAGCAGAGGGATTAAGAGTTCAGGTTTTCTGGTCCACTGACTCAACTCTGGGCTTATTTAATTTCTTTACACTCTGTTTTCTCAATGATAAACACACCATAAGAGAATAACTAAGCCACCACATGATTATAGAGGATAGAATACATTTTAAGAACACCTACCATGGAACTAAGCTTTTAACAACTGCTCCTTGAATTTCAAATATAGGAGATTATAAATGAGCAAGGCACATTGAAAAGTTTGGGTGCTGAATAAAAAAATACAACGAAAATAGGACTTGGTTTTAATCCTTGCTCCGATGGGGGTAATCAACCCTTTCCAACATTTTTGGGACTCACCAAACTCACATTTCTGAGTTCAGGTTTGTAAGCAGAAAAAAGGAAAGGTAAGAGCTCTGGATATAATTTTTTCTAGTTTTCCTTAGCTAGATAGTCCCTTTCCTTTGAGTATCTGTGACTACTTTTTATCAAGACTTAGACATCTGAGAATGTAGTAGAGCAGAAAGAAAAAACAGGGTGCACATACCAACATCTATAAGTATATGATAGAAGAAAGATGGCCTTCCATTCTGTGATGTCACGATATCACCTTCTTTAGGAGTTAACCTATATTTGGGAGTTTTACTCTGTGAATTAAGAGAATATTTTATGTGGTTTTTAATATAAACTATATCACTCACCAATGTGATTAGTAAAAACTAATCTTCAAAGTATAAGTAATGGCTCTGAATAGCACTGAATTTTGTTTTCTTTTGTCATGATTGAAGTTTCTCTTCCCCTAACTGCCAAGTATTTATTGGAATATAAAGAATAATTTATGAATAGATCTACTGAGCAAAGATTAACCTTTTTCTTTGTTGCAAAATCCTAAGTCCACTGGAGTGAAGCTCTAGGAGACTTAGAATGCAAGAGTCCATCAGCTTCTGTTGCAACTATAAAGAAAATGACACAGCAGCATGAATGATAAAGAACTTAAAAGGAAATGCAAAAGTTTTTTTTAAAACCCTATTTTAAAAATTTTACCTGTGTGATTTCACCAGTGGAGAATAAAATTCTTGGGATGAAAGCTTGCAAAGTGAAATGTTGTATGGTTCACGTTTTGTAAGAAGAGACTGCATTTCTGATCTGCTTTTTAAGATTCAGATAGCATTTTTGAAAAGTTCCTCTTCATTCTGAGGTTGAAGGTGGAGCCCTTGTGCTGTGTCCAAGGGGTGTTCTCTGCAGTCACTCCTCAAGCTTGTTTATGCAATTCTCACAAGGACATAGGACAGTCTAGAAAAGAAATGTTGCTTATTTTTTTAACTCCTAGTTTACCACCTTCCACATCTTGTATAAACTGGGTAAAAGGAACTTTGTGGCCATGGAACAATCAGCCCTTTGAGCCCTGGAAGTTGAAGGGTTTTTTCCCAATGGCTTCTAGTTTTAGTCATTTTTGGAGGATAAGAGGAAATGGTCCCTGCACATGCATGTTTCTATAGAATGATCCTGATGTGGTCTCAGTTTCACAATCTGTATAATCAGGGGATTTGAGCCTGTTGCTGTTTACAGTTCCTTTTCCCTAGAACATTCTTTGAATTTAAGGTGAGTTTCTTTGTTTTGGTGCTGGCACTAGGATTTAAACTTAGGGACCTAGCTCTGTTCCTTTTAGTTCTACCCCTTGAGCCACAGCTCCACGTCTGAATTTTGGTGGTTAAAGAATCTCACAGACTTTCCTGTCCCATGCTAGCTTCCAACCTCCATCTTCAGATCTCAATCTCCTGAGTAGCTAGGATTACAGGTGTAAGCCTCTGGTAAGGCGAATTCCTCTTTTTCTTCTTACCTCCCTCCCTCCATTCCTTCCCTCTATTCCTCCTTCCCTTATCCCCCGTTTATTTCTTCCTTCTTTCTTTTTTTCTCTTTTTTGTTTTTTATTGTAATTAGTAAAAGGGTTCCATGATATTTGCCAGATAGAAGGTGCATTAATTCACATACATTGATACCCTTTCACATGTCTTGGTACCCATTTCCCTCCCCCTCCCCACATCCCCCTCCTGGCTTGGTTTTCCCCCCTTCCATATCAAATTTCAAATATCCAAATACAAATAAATTCAATATATCAGATAACAAAGTGAGATACTATACCATTATGAGATAACCAAGGGATAGCAAAGGAGATGAGAGACAACATAGTACAACAATCATTCATTATATGGCTTTTGTTTCAATATCCTGGAGGTCCTTTCAATTAGCTTCACATTATATGGCCTTATCTTCCTTCTTTCTGTTTTCCCTCCAGATAAACTTGCCTTGTGAAGATCTAGGTATGAAAGCAAGGAAAGAAAGGTAAATATGGGAAGGAGATAAAAAAAAATTCACAGCAATCAAATCCCTATTGTGTTGCCAGAACTTCACAAATAACATCTCATTGTTTTTCTTACTGGACCCTATGAGGGATCTGATTATTGGCACTGTTTATTTTTAATGTATAGAGACACAGAAGGTCAATAGTATTATGTAATTTGTGCAAAGGCAGGCACTGAAATATTATAGTTGGGTTTTGGACATTCGTCAATCCAATTCTAAATTTGTGTTTTTGTTCCATTGCAAATAAGGCTTTGTGTATACTTGCAACAGAAGATGTAGCCAATCATCTCCACCCCCTCTTGGGGATCTAAATTAATAAAACATAGCATGGATTTAAATTATGTGAAGATGTTATTTATCCAACAGTATCCTGTTTTGCCATGAGCATGATAAAGATAATTAACAGACTGTTTTGACAAGTGGCACTGTCATGCTATGCATTGATTTTCTCTGTATTTCACATACTTGAGAAACATTCAGGAATTACTTTTAATATTACTGGCAAATATCTTTGCTTACTTAGTTTATACAGCATTCCTTTTGATATCATGTCATAATTAGATATATCTTCTCTAATTTGAATCAAAGAAGTATCTGAAATACCTTCTAACATTTTTATGTTTCTGAAAACCTTTATATTTTGTGATATTGTTAACTGTTATTATTTAGAAATAGTCTGTATGCTAGATATAAGGTAAACCATTTGGATTCCTTGAAGATGAAAATAAGCAAATTTTATTTTATTTAATCATTACAATTTTGAAAGAAATCACAATTCTTATCTTCTTTCTCCATTTTGTGTTTGTCCAGCTCTTTCTTTTTTGTTGTTTTTCTTGCTACTGTAGGTCAAATTTTTCATCTGTATTGGGGAATAAACTTTTTCTTAGCAGTTTTTTTGGCCGATATAAATCTCATGGTATTTTTGAAGGTTTGCTGCCATTTTAGTAGTATTTTTTTCCAGGTCACAATGAGGTACTGGTCAGTAAAATAAAGGGTAATTTGTTAGACTGTGTTCTAATAAAGTAAGACTTCTGAGCAAGACACCAGTGGCTGACATATGAAATCCTACCTACTCACTATGCTGAGACCTGGAGGATCAGTTTGAAGCTAGTCCAAACAGAAAATTCTGCATTTCCAATTAACCAGCAAAATGTTGGACTGGTGGTGTGGCTCAGGTGATGGAGTTCCATCACCAGTACCAGAACAAAAACCCAAATGATGATGATGATGATGATGATGATGATGATGATGATAAATTATATGGCAGACAGCATCATAATGATTTCTACTCATAAGACATTCTGAGATGAGATACTTAGTATTTATGAAGTTTCAAGCATTTATTCAGTTGAGTGCCGTGATCCTATTGTTCTTGCCATGTGGGCGGGAGTGAGTAACTTCACTTTTGAATCATAGTGAAACAATGAAGGCTTTAAAGATAGGGCATGTGAATAGTAGGTGCTATTTTGGCTCTGAAAAAAATATACCAGTGAACTCTGCTGCCATTGCAAAGGCACCTGGTGAGAAACACCTGGTGCTTTTCTTTTCTATTATTAAAGAACTTGATGTCAGAAAATAAAACGAAATAAAATGCTGCCAGTGACACATTCTGAAAAGATGGATATCAAACCTTTGGCTTACGAAATTCATAAGGACTTTGAGATAATAGATTATATTACTTATGAGTGTTTCCTTCTTACAGTGGTATGTGTGGCTATTTATAATGATTCTGTCATAAAATATTTTATATGGACTCTCTACTATACTTCAGCAACAAATAGTAATTAATACTTTGGCTGATGTCTTTCAAAGTATTTCCCATGTGCATACATAAACATATAAATACTTTTCTAACACAACAACCCTGCAAACCAGATTACTTTTAGGACTTGTGAATATGAATGTTTTGGTGAATATTGCTTTTGCACATGTAAATAGGAAGTGTGATTTTTTTCATATGGTTATTCTTTTGAAAAAATGTCATGCTAGTAGCCACAGAGCTCTGATAAATAGATACACTGTAATTTATTGAGTCTTGGACTACTCAGCTATTACAAATTGCACTGTGATGAACATATCTGGCTCGTCATTTATCTCTGACACCTCTTGATTCTCTCTCCACAGCACGGTGGGTATGTTCTTGGACTGTCCTGTCCACGTCAGAATATTAGCATCCCTCGCTTCTACCAAAAGATGAGAGGAACCCTGACATCTCCCTGTGCCTTCAGACAACCCAAATTTCCCCTCCTTCCCATGTTGCTAAGGATCCCCTTGGGAATCCAAAGTTCCTCTCTGGCGAGCCATGGACCCAGAATAAATTCAGTCAAGAAAGGGTTATTACACAGTTTGCTACTGTTTTCTAACTAGCCAATTCTAAGGTACATTAGTCCTCAGTTTCTTTAGCTGTTAACTGGGAAGATGATCTACCACATGGAGTTTTGGGGAAAATTAAACACAAGACATTACAATGCCTCACACCTGGAAAGCACTCAGTTAGTATCATACCTACCCAAACTGAGAGAATCATTTATGGTCTCAACTTATTTCTGTCCTTTTAGGCTCTCTATGTGGAAGGGATATTTAGGGAGGTAGAAATTTATAGTTATGCACGAGACATCATCATAGTCAGTATTTGAGTTATGTGGAACAGTATGTCAGGCAATGTGGGGAAAAATACTGACATGCCTAATATGCTATGCATTCTATATCTCATAAAGTTTATTTTTCAACTTTTATATTTGGCAGCATGTTAGTAAAGTGATGTGATGTATATAATTTGTAAATGAAAACACATTGTGCTTTCTTGCCCCAAGTTCTTTCTTTGCTCATGGGTGTGAGAACAGCATTTATTTTGGAGACCACTTGCTGGGAAGATAGAAATTCTTTTTTTATTTTGGAACAGAGGAAAGGAGTTGTAAATTTCACTGCCATTCAGAGTGCCTACAATTCATTGTGTGTTATTTCAACATCATATGCATGAAGTTCATCATTCTTGGGGTTTTCAATACCCGCAGAGTTATGCTTTAAGTGTTCCCACCCCAGTCTTTCTTTCAAGATTGATTAAAATAGGAAGGAAAGTGAAATGTTTCCTATGTTGTGGATTGCCTTTCCTTCTGCTTTGAAAATGGGAAATCAAATATAATATGTTGTCCCATTTGCAATGTCAACAACAAATATCTCGAGAAATACTGCCCTAGTTAACTAAGTCTTTTCCTGCTCCCTCTGTTCAATCCTCTTTGAAATAAGGTGCCTAAGAGATGTGGAGTTGCTATAGACTTCAAACCTGCAACCTAATAACAGGTTTTAGGAGCTGCTGGAGGGAGTGAGCTGTGTATTTGGCAGTGTATACCATATACATTTTCAGTCCTGTGTGTATGTGTGCATTCATATTTGATTAAGAGAAGCACCACTGGGACATGAACTCAGGACCTTGAGCTCTCACTTGGCTATTTCAACTATTTCATGCTCTACCACTTGAGCCACATCTCCACTTCTGAATTTTTTCTTTTTGCTGATTAATTAGAAATTAACATTTCATGAACTTTTCTGCCTTGTCTCCAGCTTTTGCTATTTATTATTTTTATTGATGATGATGATGATTTTAGAAAATACTTGGTTTGAACTTATGGCTTCATATTTGCTCAGCTTGCTTGCACATCTGGTGCTCTAGTATTTGAGCCACACCTCCAGAGCAATATCTATTTTTATTCTGATATAATCAAAGAGAGAAGAGAGTCTCTCATCTCTCAGACAAACCCAAAATTTGAAGAAATAAATGAACAATAAGGTAGAAAGTTAATGAAACAGTGTCGCGACTCCCTCGGCCGGCAAGGAAGGACACGACAAAGATAACTTCTTCTCGAGCAGCAGTTTATTCAGCAAGCTAGTACAGCCATGCTGGGTCGACCCCAACTTCCTCAAACATAGACCTTAAATAGGCCTATCAACCAATCACAATTATTTCCTTAACATTAACATCCAATTAACTACAGCATAACTCCAGCACACTCCGGACATACTTCCAATCACGCATTAGGGGCGTGAACAGTCAAATATCTTCCTGGAAACTTTTAGACAAACAACTCAGAAAAACAACCACGGAGGTGGATGTCAGCGCCATCTTGTAATGGCGATTGCAATGGCTCTCTACATCTCCCCCTTTTTTCTTTTGGCCAAAATAAAAAAAAAGCAGAGTGGAAATCTGGAGGCCGGCCGAACCTTCGGACGTCCCTCTTGCTCTTAAGAAGGAAAGGGATCATGCCTGTCTTAGGTTGGAGAGATGCCTCTTGGTTCTTACCCGTCATCAACATCCGATGCTTAAGTATCGTAGTCTGTCTTAGGTTGATACCAAGATCAATCTCTACACTTACCCGTCCTTGACTACTGATCCAGCATACCCAGCCAAACCTGGGGGGAGAGATTCGATTCCAGAGCAATAAGAGCTTGTTTCACAATATACTTATCACGTCTCCTCTGTGCCTGAAGTTGTCTATACATGATTACAACAAACCAACAAAATAAAACAAAACTCACACATAATATTACAATTAAAGACACACTTCCAGCCCACTCCTTGATCCAATTAAAGGAGTTGGAAATCCAATTTACAAAATCTTCAACTGTAGCAATATTAACACGGGTAGAATTTACAATCATAATTTCATAGCGAAGTTGAGTGGTTAAATTCTCAAAATCCTTGGACCAAGATTCTCTCAACATATTTCCTAATTGTCTGGACAAATTCGCTGCTCGAGAATAATTATAATAGGGTAAAGAAGTAATACACAACCCAGCCCCTATACCCACACAAGACAATTGAGCAAAGGAAAACATCAAGTCAACTTGTTCCTGAAGTAAGTCCACTCTTTGATTCAATAACATGACACCGTGTGCCAAATGCTGGTTAATCTGTAACTGCGTGTCCATAGTTTGAGATACCGCCTCAGACAGGGTATTCACGGTAGTTGCGGTCTGAACTGTGGTGACTAACGCGGCGGCGCTGGCTGCAGCGGTGGCGAGTAATGAAGAAACCAGGACCACCAAAGCAGTGATTCCAAGATCACGACGAGGTCTCTTCAACCGCACAATTAAATCCTTCTCAGACACTTCTAAGGAACAGGAATAAACGTTGGCAAACGCATAACTACAACAGAATTAAACTCACTAGCATTCCAACACTGACTTAAAAAGTAGGGACAACTAGAACAATTCAATAAAGAATTATTTCCAATACAATTACTTTCAAAAACTAAAAACATAAATGGGGGCCAAACACATACAGGACTAGCTTTATACTTAGTCTTAAATTTACAATTATCTTCCAAAGTAACATTTAAGCTTTCTCCTACTAGGGCAGCTCCTTTCTGTATAACCGAATTACTCACTGTAACGGAGCAGTTACAGTACCAAATTTCTCCCTCTTGAATAAATCCCAAAGCATTTGCTGTGGTACAGGCAAATTGTCCACATAACAGCCAAGCATTAAAAGGATTTTCAGCATTTTCCCGAGTACCTTGAAAATTAAATTTAGACTCATGAATAAAAGTAGTATTTCCAGTAGTATGAATTTTAGGGAAAAGGTAAATCCATATCCTATCGAGGAATATTGCGGGCTTTGACACCCTGTCCATTCCCAAGGCCAATTCAATGGACTAACACATTTTGGATACACTAAGGAGGAGGAGGGTTCCAAGCTTTATAAGAAAATATAGGGATTCTAGCACTAAATCCTACCACTACAGTTTTGGTCACATTGCCATTCTTAACACTAGGATATTCTGTACTATTAAACTTTCCTACCTTATGCTCTTGTAAGTATATACAAATATCACTATAAAATTGATTCAGGGTAAAACACAAGGATGAAGATAACATTACAGATAACGAATAATTTCCTTTCTCATAACTATAAGGTAAAAATGGCAATTTCAAGAAGTTACTACTGGTAAAAAGGTATGGAAACACTCTGGAGGTATTAGTCACAGGCATTGGAAGTGGGAAGGTCTTCATTACTGCCCATAGTAGGCGAGGCTCCACCAGCGGACAAAGTAGTATTATCAGTAATATCTTCTTTGCGGCCATCTTCTTGCGCTTTTCTCACCAGGCGTTCTGGCACCCAAATGGGATCTTGTGAATTCTGTGGAAACACAAAAACAGCTCCTCGTGCCCAGGAGAGCACGGGGTCTGGCCCATTCCATTGGCCTGTTAATATATCTTTCCATTTTACCATTCCTTTATATAGTCCCACAATTGGAATAGTATGCCGCTCCGCAGCAGAGTGGCCTTGAGTGTCCAAATTTAAAAAATTTATGGTAAAAAGGTCTAAGGAAATTCTTTCTTTTGGTGTCCTATTCTGCCCAATTCCCTCTTTTTGTTGTTGTAAATAAATTTTTATGGTGCGATGAGCACATTCCACAACGCCTTGCCCTTGAGGATTATATGGTAATCCATGAGAAATCTGTACTCCCATGGTTTGGCAGAAGGCAAGAAATTGTTTATTAGTATAGGCAGGGCCATTATCAGTTTTTAATAAGTAGGGCATTCCCCAGGAAGCCCAGGCTTCCAAGCAATGAGTAATTACATGATGAGCTGTTTCTCCACCCAAAGGGGTAGCATGAATAATTCCAGAACATGTATAAGTTGATACGTGTAAATATTTTAACTTTCCAAATTCCGTAACATGGGTAACATCCATTTGCCAAATTTTTAGTGGAAGTAAACCACGGGGATTAACACCTAATGTCACAACTGGAAGATGGGTAACACATTTTGGGCAATTTAAAATAATTTGTCTGGCTGTCTGTCAAGACAGCTTAAATTGAGATTGCAAGGTGCGAGCATTAACATGAAATTGATGATGAAATTCTTGTGCCTGCATTTCTGGGGTAAGAGTAACAAAGGCCATTTGCATACGTGTACATTTATCCACTACATCATTGCCCAAACTTAAGGGCCCAGGTAAACCAGTGTGAGCACGTATATGCAATGGAAAAATGGGGCTCTATGAGCGCAAATTAATTCCTGCAACTGAATAAACAAATTACATAGAGTTCTATTTTTATTTATGGGTCCTGCAGCTTCTAAAAACTGCAAAGCATTAACTACAAATGCAGAATCAGAAATAAGATTAAAAGGAAAATGACAATTTTTAAAAACAGAAATTACAACCTGCAATTCTATTCTCTGTGCTGATCCAGGCTGAAACTGGCATAAAACAGGCTCTTGGCCTTCAACCAAATATGCTCCCATTCCATTCTTGGAACCATCCGTAAAAATATTGATGGCTCCAGGTATAGGTTGTCTGGCAGTAATAGTTGGGAAAATAATAGGGTGTTCCTTAAAAAATTGCAAAATTGGACTTTTTGGATAATGATTATCAATTTTTCCTGTAAATGAACAAATTAAAACAGCCCACTCAGTAAAGGTGGCGCTTAAAACTTGCATTTGCTGACTGTTATATGGAATTATAAGAAAATTGGGCTGAGTGCCAAAATGCTGCACACTAAATTTTATTCCCAAAATAGCTAGATTGGCAATGGCGGTGGGATAATATTCAATAGATTTTGCAGGAGATAATTTCGGATGAATACATGCTAAGGGACCATCCTGCCACAACACCCCTGTAGGTTGTTGAGATGAGGCCAAAATAACTAAAGAAATTTCTTTTCCCAATTCTATTCTTTTTTGAAAGGCCAGTTGTAACATTTCTTCTAAAGTTTCTAAAACTTTTCTTGCTGCAGGGGTTAATTCCCTAGGCGAATTCAAACCTGATGGGCCTTGCAATAACTCATACAAAGGTTGCAACTCCTGATTACTCATAGGCAGGGAGGTTCGAATCCAATTTATATCTCCCAAAAGTTTTTGGAACTCATTCAAGGTCTTTAAATTGTCTTTTCGCAACTGCCAATTTAATGGAATAATTTTTTGGGCTGTTATTCTACTTCCCAAATAATGTACAATATTGTTCTTCTGTACCTTTTCTGGGGCTATAAATAATCCTTTATATTCCAGACACTTTATTAAAAAAATAAAAGCCTCATTCAATACCCTTTGATCTTTGGAAGTCAACAAAATATCATCCATATAGTGTAAACACCATACTGATGAAAACTTTTCCCGCACAGGAATTCAAGTTGCATGTACATACAATTGACACAAAGTGGGGCTATTGGCCATTCCCTGAGGTAACACAACCCATTCAAATTGCTTATCAGGGCTCTCTTGATTAATGGAGGGCAGGGTAAATGCAAACCTACAAGTATTCTTATTATTTAAAGGAATAGAAAAAAAGTAATTTTTTATATCCAGAACAATTATGGGCCATTCTTGAGGCAAAGTAGAAAGTAAAGGCAGTCCTCGCTGAACAGGCCCCATGATTTGCATTTGACTATTAATTGCTCGCAAATCATGTAATAGTCGCCATTTCCCAGATTTCTTTTTCTAAACAAAGGTCATTCTGTACTTGCTGCCAGACCTGGGCATGGCGAGTACGCCCAGTTCCCTCAGCATGAAAAGGAGGGGCTGGCGGGGGAAGAGCAACTAACCTAGGCATTTCTCCAAGTTCCTCCCTTTTCGACCTTGATCGAGGCAATGGCCCTGGGTCTGCGGGAAACTCTTCAAGGTCAGACTCCGCCAAGTCTCCGTCTCGTGGCAGTGGTGGATAGATAGAGGGTATGTGCCTTTCACTTTTCACACTGCTCTGCCTGGATGCCGTTCTCTCTTCTATAAATTCCTCCAGCGCTATTTTTCTTTCCACTAGAGCACCAGAGCAGTGCTCGTCGGCCAGACAACTCCTGACTAACCTCCATATAGGTTTCACTCCAGGCCCCAGTCTACTCTTCTCGTCAGCGCTATCTAAATCGTTTCCTAATTTATCCCAAGCTGGCAAAGATAGATTTCCTGAGACTGAAAACCAAGGAGCTACCTCCTCCACATTTGACAAGACCAGTCTCAAAGTACTTTGTTTCACTTTTAAATTCTTAGCACGCAATAATGCGTCCAAGGCTGTAACTAATTGAGATGACTCTGAGGCTCCCATCTTAAAACTGGAGCTTCTCCCCGCTCTTTCTTTATCTACAGAAAAGAGGAGAAGTAATTGGTCCCCTTTTACCCGGGACTTTAATCGGTCCCTTTTACCTGGGACTCTAATTGGTCCCCCTTACCGGGACTTTAATTGGTCCCCCTTACCTGGGAAACTTACCGGTGCACCACCTCGAGTTCTGAAGTCTGCTGGAAATGAAGGTCTTGGCGTATGGGCGTCCCCGTACGGGCCACCAGCTGCCGCGACTCCCTCGGCTGGCAAGGAAGGACACGACAAAGATAACTTCTTCTCGAGCAGCAGTTTATTCAGCAAGCTAGTACAGCCATGCTGGGTCGACCCCAACTTCCTCAAACATAGACCTTAAATAGGCCTATCAACCAATCACAATTATTTCCTTAACATTAACATCCAATTAACTACAGCATAACTCCAGCACACTCCGGACATACTTCCAATCACGCATTAGGGGCGTGAACAGTCAAATCTCTTCCTGGAAACTTTTAGACAAACAACTCAGAAAAACAACCACGGAGGCGGATGTCAGCGCCATCTTGTAATGGCGATTGCAATGGCTCTCTACAAAACAGGACTCTTTCATCCATATTAATTGTCCCCGCCCTTTCATGTCCAGTGTAGCTACCCTACCTACTATGTAGAAAATATTTTGTGAATAATGTAATATCTATGCCTGCAAGCAAAACAGTGCACATGCTTTTTCTTTTATTTATTTATTTATTTTTTATTGTAATTAGTAAAAGGGTTACATGATATTTGCAAGATAGAAGGTGCATTAATTCACATACATTGATACCCTTTCACATGTCTTGGTACCCATTACCCTACCCCCCTCACCCCCCACCCGTCTTGGTTTTCCCCCCTTCCCTATCAAATTTCAAATAACCAAGTACAAATACATTCAATATATCAGATAATAAAGTGAGATACTATAACAATATGAGATAACCAAGGGACAGCAAAGGAGATGAGAGACAACATAGTACATTAAGTACAACAATCATTCGTTATATGACTTTTGTTTCAATGTCCTGGAGGTCCTTTCAATTAGCTTCATACTATATGGTCTTATGTATCAAGATTTTGCTCTATTGCAGGTCCCTGGTAGTAGAGCCCAAGGTTTCTACTGATTATGACAAATGAGGGAAACTATTGAGCCTAAGTTCCTTTGAGTCTGGCTTACTTCACTTAATATGATTTTTTCTAAGTCTTTCCATTTCCTAACAAATGGGGCCATGTCATTCTTTCTGACAGCAGCATAGAATTCCATTGTGTACAAATACCACAACTTGTTGATCCACTCATCAACTGAGAGACATCTAGTTTCCTTCCATATCTTTGCTATGGTGAATAGTGCTGCAATGAACATTGTTGTGCTAGTGGATGTAGTATGCCCTTGTTTCTGGATGATTGGGTAAATGCCAAGTAGTGGAATTGCTGGGTCATAGGGGAGTTCTATGTTTAGCCTTTTAAGGCACTGCCACACTGCTTTCCATAGTGGTTGAAGGAGTTTGCACTCCCACCAACAGTGTAGTAGTGATCCCTCCTGGCCACATCCCCTCCAGCATCTGTTATTATTCGTTTTCCTGATCCTTCCATTCTAACTGGAGTGAGGTGGATGCACATGCTTTTTCACACATGAAAATAGACAGTGTATCCCACTGTCATTTTTTTCCAGTCCTGGGGCTTGAAATCAAAGCCTAGGCATTGCAGGTTAGGCACACTCTTCCACCAAGCCACATTTCCAGCCTGTTCTATTGTTATTTGAACTGCTTTTTTTAAAACCTTGTAATATAATCAAGATACTTCCCATGTCATTATATATAGATTTATAGTCTTTCTCAAAGCTGAATAGAGATTCCTCTGCATGGATTTATTATATTACTTTAGCTACTTACTAATTCAATACTGAGGTGGTACAGCATACTGTACATTAATAGAAACAAAATTACTCTTTCAGAACGTATGCATGTTTAAAGTTTAGACCCACTAATGATGTATAAATTTGTCCTCCCACAAAAGGGAAATGTCCTATTCCTTTACATAATTTTCAAAATTCCCATTGAGGCAGAGTATCTTTCAAATGTGTCTTCCTTGGCCTGTTTTCCAGATGTATGACTGGGAGTGGTGCTTTTAGATGTGAACTTGAAAGAGCTCTTCCTGTCCTGCTGGTTGCTTCCTTGTTTAGATGCTGTTCTGTTGCCAAAGAAACCAGAATGGTGTCTCTAAGAAGTGCCCTTGACTACGGAGTGAGGAATACACTGATGGTACCATCCACCTTTCTCAAGACTGAGAAACAACACTGGAAACTTCACTTGAACCACTCATCCACAAAACTCAACAGACTAAATAACAGAACACAGATCAAGCCTGTTGGCTGTTTGGCAGGCAATGTGTGATCAACAATGCCTATTCTTTCGGCTGGATTTTGCTGGATTTATCGGTTATACCTTAACTTACAATGCCCTCAGGGACTGAGACTTGATTCCCCAATACTCAGAACACACAGAGCAAAATTACTTAACACCTTGGCCTGAAGTAACAGTATCTATTGCACCGAGGTCGACCAGACATCCAATTCTGCGGGAAGGTACTGTCGTCCGTCACAACTATCCTATATGCTATTTTATTATTTTTTCCTGCAGCTTTCCTCGGTGTGGGGTAGTAAAAAGCTTACAGAGAAAGATGAACCCGAGCGGCACTTTGTAGAGGCATGTAAAAGAACAATGCCCATTGTTATGCATATGGGTTATTAGATGTACAACACTCAGTAAGCTTTATGCACGTTGTGTTACCTTGAAAGAACAAATGTGTTATTAATATGATTTTAAAACACAGTACCTTTTCCCATGAAGCTCTGATGCTCTGAGAAGTTTATATTCTCTAAGCATCTTTCCTTTTCCACTTTCATCAGAATGCACTCTTAAAATTCACTGCATCGTCTCTGTAGGTAAGAGGAAAAGACTAAGCACTGCTATGGCCTTTCTGTTAAGCTCAGACAGTCCACATTTTCCCTAATTCAGGGATACATTTATGTTTTGCAGCCTTCTACATATTTTTCTTCTTTCGTAGACAATTTCAAGTTTAATATTATATGTTTGAAAAGTGAGATAATTTTAAGGTCATAAAAATTTTGGAATCCTGCAGGCTTTAAAATACATGAAAAATGATTTAAAAAACCCTCACAGAGCCATTATTTCCATCTTTTCTAAAACTCACATACTAGTTAGCTGCATTGTTGTGGAATTACTGTAAGTTGTGCTTTAAAGGAATTAAGATTAACTTGATTAGAAGAAACGCTAGTTACTAAAAAATTAAGACAGGAAAAAGAATTGTATGTTTGTATGTTAGTAGGAAATTAATGAAATCCATTTGGTAGAAAAGAAGCAATTTTAAATATTAATTTTAATATGAACTATTCTCTGGGAAATATTTCTTTTTTTGGTTTTATTTCTTGTTTTTTATTTTTTTTATTTTTTTATTATTTTTTTATTTTTTATTGAAATTAGTAAAAGGGATACATGATATTTGCCAGATACAAGGTGCATTAATTCACATACATTGATACCCTTTCACATGTCTTGGTACCCGTTTCCCGCCCCTCCCACACCCCCCACCTGTCTTGGTTTTCTCCCCTTCCCTATCAAATTTCAAATATCCAAATACAAATAAATTCAATATATCAGATAACAAAGTGAGATACTATACCAATATGAGATAACAAGGGATAGCAAAGGAGATGACAGACAACATAGTATATTAAGGACAACAATCATTCATTGTATGGCTTTTGTTTCACTATCCTGGAGGTCCTTTCAATTAGATTCACATTATATGTTCTTATGTATCAAGATTTTGCTCTATTGCAAATCTCTGCTAGTAGAGCCCAAGGTTTCTACTGATTATGACGAATGAGGGAAACCATTGAGCCTAAGTTCCTTTGAGTCTGGCTTACTTCACTTAATATGTCATTCTTTCTGACAGCAGCATATAATTCCATTTTGTACAAATACCACAACTTGTTGATCCACTCATCAACTGAGGGACATCTAGGTTGGTTCCATATCTTTGCTATGGTGAATAGTGCTGCAATGAACATTGTTGTGCTAGTGGGTTTAGTATGTCCTTGTTTCTGGATGGTTGGGTAAATGCCAAGTAGTGGAATTGCTGGGTCATAGGGGACTTCTGTGTTTAGCCTTTTGAGGCACTGCCACACTGCTTTCCATAGTGGTTGGACGAGTTTGCACTCCCACCAACAGTGTAGTAGTGATCCCTCCAGCATCTGTTGTTATTCGTTTTCCTGATCCTGGCCATTCTAGCTGGAGTGAGGTGGAATCTTAGAGTTGTTTTGATTTGCATTTCTTTTATGACCAGAGATGTTGAGCATTTCTTCATGTGTCTATAGGCCATTTTTGTTTCTTCTTCAGAGAATACTCTCTTTAAGTCTTTGGCCCATTTTTTAATGGGATGGTTGTTACTTTTTAGGTTAGTTTTGGAGTGATTCAATTTTTTGAGTTTTTGATATATTTTACATATGAGGCCTTTGTCCGTTGTTTGGTTGGTTAAGAACTTCTCCCACTCTGTAGGATTCCTGATTAATTTACTAGCTATGTCCTTTGTCATGCAAAAGCTCTGCAGTTTAATGCAGTCCCACTTATCCAGCCTTTCTCTGATTTGTTGTGATTCTTGGTCCTTATTAAGAAAGTTTCGACCTGTGCCAAGGAGGCCTAGTGTATCTCCTATTCCTTACTGTAGTTTTCAGTGTGTCAGCTTTACCTCCAGGTCTTTGATCCATTTGGAGTTATTTCTAGTGCAAGGTGACAAAGAAGGATCCAGCTTTAGTTTTCTGCAGGTGCTTAACCAGTTCTGCCAGCACAACTTGTTGAAGAGGCTTTCTTTCTTCCATTCTAGTTTTTTGGCTCCCTTGTCAAAGATTAGGTGGCCATAGGTCTGTGGTTTAATATCTGGGTCCTCAGTTCTATTCCATTGGTCTTCAGGCCTGTTCCTGTGCCAGTACCAAGCTGTTTTGAGAATTATAGCTCTGTAATAGAGTCTAAAGTTTGGAATTGAAATTCCTCCAGCGCTGTTCTTTCTGCTAAGAAGTGTTTTTGCTATACGGGGTCTTTAATTATTCCATATGAAATTTTGGATTGCCTCTTCTATTTCTTTAAAGAATGACTTTGGGATGTTGATGGGTATTGCATTGAACTTGTAGATAGCTCTTGGCAAGATTGTCATTTTCACAATGTTGATTCTTCCAATCCAGGAGCATCGGAGGTTTTTCCATTTCCTTAGTTCTCCTTTAATTTCCTTTTTTAGGGTTTTGAAGTTTTCATCAAAAAGGTCCTTTATATCCTTAGTTAAGCTAATTCCTAGGTACTTCATTTTCTTTGAGGCTATAGTGAAAGGAGTTTCTTTCCTGATTATTGCTTCGTTCCTCTCACTGTTGGCATAAAGGAAGGCAGTTGATTTTTGAGGGTTGATTTTATAGCCTCCTACTATTCCAAAGCTTTGGATCAGCTCAAGGAGCTTGGGATTAGAGTCTATAGGATTCTTTAAATACAGAATCATGTCATCTGCAAAGAGGGATAGTTTTATTTCCTCTTTCCCTACTTGCATCTTCTTTATGCTTGCTTCCTGCCTTATTGCACTGGCTAGGAATTCTAGTAGTATGTTAAAGTGTAGTGGAGAGAGTCGGCATCCTTGTCTCATTCCTGGTTTTAGAGGGAATGGCTTTAGATTTTCACCATTAAGTGTAATACTAGCAGTAGGTTTCTCATACACAGCCTTTATTACATTGAGGAATGTTCCATGGATTCCTACTTTCTCCAGAGCCTTTAACATAACGGGGTGTTGGATCTTGTCAAATGCCTTTTCCGCGTCTATTGAGACAATCATGTGATATTTGTCTTTGCTCCTGTTGATGTGTTGAATTATATTAATTGATTTGCCTATGTTCAACCAGCTTTGCCTCCCTGTGATGAATCCAGTTTGATCATAGTGTATAATTTTTTTGATGACTTGTTGTAGACGGTTGGCCAGTATTTTGTTGAGAAGTTTTGCATCGATGTTCATCAAAGATATAGGTCTATAGTTCTCTTTCTTTGATGAATCTCTGTCTGGTTTGGGGATGAGGGTTATACTGGCTTCATAGAATGAGTTTGGTAAGGAACCTTCATTTTCAATTTTGTTGAAGAGCTTGAGGAGTATTGGTGTGAGCTCTGCTTTGAAGACCTTATAGAATTCAGCTGTGAATCCATCTGGCCCTGGGCTTTTCTTAGTTCTCTAATTACCATTTCTATTTCAGAGCTTGAAATAGGTCTGTTGAATTGGCTTAGTTCTTCTTGGTTCAGTGTGGGTATGTTAATATTGGCTAGGAATTCATCCATTTCATCTAGATTCTCAAATTTGTTGGCATAAAGATTTGAGAAGTATTCCCTCATGATATTCTGGATCTTGGTAATTTCTGTCTTGATGTTACCATTTTCATCTGCGATTTTGTTTATTTCCATATGCTCTCTTCTTTTTTTGGTAAGATTTGCTAAGGGCTTGTCAATTTTGTTAATTCTTTCAAAGAACCAACTCCTTGTTTTATTGATTCTTTCTATAGTTTTTTTGGATTCCAAATCATTTAATTCTGCTTTGTTTTTAATGATTTGCTTTCTTCTACTGGGATTAGGGTTGGTTTGTTGCTCTTTTTCCAGGAGCTTAAGGTGGGACATTAACTTGTTGGTTTGCAATTTTTCCAACTTGTTGTTGTAGGCACTCAGCGCTATAAATTTTCCTCTGAGTACTGCCTTTGCTGTGTCCCAAAGGAGTTGGTATTTTGTGTGCTCCTTACTGTTAAATTTCATTAACTGTTGGACTTCTGTTCTGATCTCTTCAATGACCCATTTGTGATTCAACAATGTGTTGTTCAGTCTCCATGAGTTACAGGGTTTTCGTTGGTGGAGGTGTGTGTTCAGTTCCAGTTTGATGCCTTTGTGGTCTGATAGTGTGCATGGAATAATTTCTGTGTTTCTGAATCTGTCCAGGTTTGTTTTATGGCCTAAGATGTGATCTATTTTGGAAAATGTTCCATGTGCTGCTGAGAAAAACGTGTATTGTGATGTTGCTGGGTGGAATATTCTGCAGATGTCTGTTAGATCTAGTTGGTCTATATAGTTGTTCAGTTCTAAGGTTTCTCTGTTGAGTTTTTGCCTTGTTGATCTGTCCATAGGTGAGAGTGGTGTGTTAAAGTCACCGGCAATCACTGTATTTCGATCTATGTATGGTTTCAGTGTAAGTAAAGTTTGCTTGATGAAGTTTGGACCTCCGGGATTGGGTGTGTAAATATTTAGGATCGTTATATCTTCCTGGAGGAAAGATCCCTTTAGTAGTATGTAGTAACCTTCTTTGTCTTTTCTTACTAATTTTGGTTTGAAGTCTATTTTATCGGATATGAGGATGGCAACTCCAGCCTGTTTATGGGGGCCGTTAGCTTGATAGAGTTTATTCCAATCTCTCACTTTCAAAAGATGCTTGTTTTTTGGGTAAGATGTGTCTCTTGAAGACAGCAGAACGATGGCTCTTGATTTTTGATCCAACTAGACAGCCTATGCCATTTAATTGGAGAGTTGAGTCCATTGATATTGAGAGTTAGGATTGAGAGATATTTATTAGGTCCTACCATTTTTAAAAGCTTTTATTTGGGCCTGTGTGTTGACAGTTCTTGTGGTCCTTATGTGGTATGCTGTTTAGGTTCCATTTCTTTCCCTATATTGCCTTTATTTTGGTTTTCTATGTATAGAACATCTTTCAGAATTCTCTGTAATGTTGGGTTTGTTGCAGCTTTTCCCTGGAATGGAATGTTTTTATTGTTCCCTCAGTTATGAATGAGAGCTTAGCTGGGTACAGTATTCTTGGTTGGTAGTTATTTGACTTAAGGGCATGACATATGCTTCCAGTCACTTCTTGCTTACATGGTCTCTGCTGAGTAATCTGGGGTGTTTCTGATTGGTTTTCCTTTATAGGTTACTGAACCCTTTTCCATGGCTGCCTTTAGGATCCTTTGTTTGGTTTCTACTGATCCAGTTCGGATTACAATGTGACGGTGAGATGTTCTTTTCTGGTCAGGTCTGTTTGGGGTTCTAAAAGCTTCTTGTATCTGGATGGGTCTGCCCTTCTGGATATTTGGAAATTCTCTGAGACGATTCCCTGAAGTATATTTCCAATACCATTGACCTCTTTCTCCAGACCCTCCTCAATACCAATTAGCCTTCAAAATTAGGCTTCCTAATTGTATCTTGGACCTCCTGAAGCGCTCTCTCATTTTTCCTAGATTTGGATTGACTCATTTTCTGTTCTTTCTGTATAATAACTAAATTATCTTCAGCCCCGGAAATTCTCTCCTCTGCATTGTCTAACCTGCTATCAAAGCTATCTACTTTATGTTTCATCTCCCTTGCTACTAATTGCTCATTTTTGATGCCTTGCATCTCTTCTTTTAGATCATGTATGGATTTCTTTAACTCCTTGATTTCCATTTGAGTGGTTAGCTCAGTAGCTTTACTTTCTTTGAACATTTGCTGGAGTTCGGTCACCTTTTTATTTGTGGATTCTATGAATTCATCCATCTTTCTTTGAACAGCCTTTATTATGACTTCCTTTATGGCTCCTTCTTTTTCACTTATCACCTTGTTTATGGTTTCCTCTTGTTCAGCTATGGCTTTCTCCCTTATCTCTTTCTTTATATTTTCACATTTTTCATTAATGATGTTTATCAATTGCATTTGTACAGCCCTTGGAAGACTCTCCTGTAGGCTTGCCAGTGACTGTTCCATTGGCTGTTTACATTGGGTCGGGGAGGTGGGAGGTGTTGTTTCTTGATTTGACATTTTTCTTGAGTTTCTTGTTCTGCCCATTTGAAAATGGGAGCAAGATTAATACTAAACACGATTATAGTTTTCAGGTATAACCAACCTAGACCTCTGTAGCTGGCAGACTCTAGATGTTCACGAGTTTTGATTGGTGTTATCACTCTTTCTTTTCGTGCAGTTACCGACTAGTCTAATTTTTCACTGATAAGCAATTTATATTCAAAACAATAAGCCTCTCTCTCCCGACCCGCGGGTTCAGCTATTCATGCAGCTCGAAGAGGCACCTCCTAAAAGAAGAAAACCAATGGGGGAAAGAGAGGAAGGAGACCAGGCGCATAAAGAAAGACAGAGACAATCTGAGTCGCGTCAATGTCTCATTTATTAAAAGTAAAGCAGGCTTTATATACCCTGAGTGTAAGGAAGGTAGTATAGGGGGGGGATGGAGAGTTTTTGTGATAACAAGAAGGAGAAGTCTCAAGGTTAGGGGTGGGTCAGGCTGTTCTTTTGGCCGTTGTGCTAAACCAAGCAACAACCTGCGGTTATTCCAAGAAGTATTTTGTGCAGATGACTCAACCAGATGCGATTTGCTCAAGGCTAGAGGGTCTTTGCTTCGTTCCATTTAACTCCTTGGTCTCTGACAATTCCCCCTTTCCTTTAAAGAACAAGGTCTTTATAGGTGGAGAGAACACCCTGTCTTAGGCTATATGGAGGGACCCTTACTCCTGGCAACATGCCTTGTTGAGCCGGCCTCGACGGCCTCTATATGTTGTGTCACCCAGGGTAAGCTCCATAATAATCCCGTCATTGGATGCTCTCTAGCCGCTTGGGGTTTATCAGCCAAGAAGTGTATGAAACTGGAGCCTCTTTCGGGAGTGCTTGTTTCGGACCCTACAGGGTCATCCTGAGCCTCTAAGCGATGATAATGCACCGAGATTGAGTTTTTGGAAAAGGCAGAATCAATTTGATTTTTTATAAATTGCGTAAGGCGCTGAAAAGCCCAAGGGCCAAAAGAAATTAGGAGGAGAAGTCCCACAAGGGGGCCCAAGAGGGAGGGTAAAAGAGTTGATAGCCAGGGAGATGTGGAGAACCAATTTTGATACCAAGATTCTTGTTTTTCCCTTTCTCTTTTTCGCTTTTCTAGGCTAGCTGTAATTTTTTCTAAGCTATCCTTAACAAGTCCTGTTCTATCTACATATACGCAGCATTTTTCCTTTAAAGCCGCGCATAAGCCTCCTTGCTGTAGAAAAAGTAAGTCTAATCCTCGTCGATTTTGGAGGACAACTTCTGCCAGAGAGCATCACCGTCAATGGCATCATGCGGAGTGACGACGGGGAAGGCCTCATCATCATGGTTGTTGACCTGTAAAAGAAAAATATTTTTGTTCTCAGGCGCCACCCTGGAATTAGTTATATGGCTTTATTGTTTATTATATGGTTTTATTAATCTTTCAGGCAATCATCTAGCTCCCCCTTCTTTAGAATTATAAATGCAAGTTGATCCTTTTCCCCAGATAATGACTGGGTCAGGGCCGTTCCATATTCCCGTCAGTGGGTCTTTCCATAGGGCCTGAGCGTAGTCTGTTTGTGTGGTGGGATGCCAAAGGCGTTCTGCCGCAGATTTGCCATTAGTGTCAAGGGTTAAAAGGTTTAAAACAAAGAGAGCATGTAATAGCAAAGTCTTATAGTTTCCTTTAAGGGAATATAATGTTTCTTGTGAGGCAAGTTTAATGAGGGTGTTTTTTAAAGTCTGATGAGCCCTTTCCACTATTCCTTGTCCTTGGGAGTTGTAGGGGATTCCAGTAATATGTTTTATGCTCATTTGGGAGCAAAATTGTTTGAACTTTTGACTGGTATATCCGGGCCCATTGTCCGTCTTTATAGTTTGGGGTTGTCCCATGACAGAAAAAACATATAGGAGATGGTTTATAACATCTTTTGTGGCCTCCCCTAAATGAGCAGAGGCACAAATAAATCCACTAAAGGTATCAATGGTAACATGTACATATTTTAACCTTCCAAAGGAGGGGACATGAGTAACATCCATCTGCCAAAGTTGTCCAGGTATGAGCCCTCTAGGGTTTTCACCTACATGGGGTTCAGGGAGCAGGGTTAGGCAATTTCTGCAGTTTTTAACAATTTGTCTTGCCTGTTCTCTAGTAATTTTAAATTTTAAGCACAGGGAATGAGCATTAAGGTGCTGAACAGCATGAGCCTCTTGTGCAAGGGTCACCGGATCAACTGTTTGAGATAAGGTAACTATTTGGGTTGCCAAATCAGCTAATTCATTGCCCCGAGTTAGTGGCCCAGGTAGGCCAGAATGAGCACGAATATGTCCTACAAAGAAGGGGTACGAACGTTGTCTAATAAGTTTTTGCAATTCAAAAAATAATTGAAAAGTAGGTGTAGTAGGCTGAATAACCGGAACCATTTCTAAAACTTGTAAAGCTCTGACAACATAATGGCTATCCGAAAACAGATTAAAAGGGTGGGTCTTTAACAACCGAAAAACACAAAGTGCAGCAAATAATTCTACTAACTGAGCAGATTTAAAGGAAGTATTTACAAAGTGGGAAACATTATTAATAACATATGAAGCTTTTCCATTTTTTGAACCATCAATAAAGATGCTCAAAGTATTGGGGATGGGCTTTATTAAGGTATTTTTAGAAAAACAAAAGGAGTAATATTAAGGAATTGAATAAGTCTGTCGCTGGGCATGTGAGTATCAAAGCTACCCTGGAACCCAGTGCATAAAACAGCCCAATCATCTTGTCTTTGTTGTAACCAATTAATTTGTTCCTTAGAGTAAGGGGTGATTATGATATCAGGATCCTTGCCAAAATATCTGACAGAAGTCTTGAGCCCCAGAAAAATACGTTGAGAGACCAAAGAGGGGTAGGAGGGGAGTACCTTGGACTGAGAGGCGGAGGCATGAATCCATAACGGGGGCACGGTTTTTTGCCACAATAAACCGGTGGGTGTAAATTCTGTGGCAAAAATGATTAAATAAAGGGTCAAGGAGGGGTTGAAGTAACCTATATTTTGTTGTGTAATGGCCTCCTCTAACTTGATTAGGGCTTTTTCAGCTTCGGGCGTAAGTTTTCTGGGGGAGGAAGGGTCAGAATCTCCCTGTAGAATATTGAACAGGGGTTTGAGATCTCCTATTGTTAATTTAAGGTGAGGATGTAGCCAATTAATGTCTCCAAGGAGTTTTTGGAAATTATTTAGACAATTTAGCTTATTCCTTTTGATTTGAATTTTTTGAGCATATATTAAAGAGGGTTCTAATTGAAAACCCAGGAACAAGAAGGGATAGCAAGTTTGAATTTTTTCTGGGGAGATAAAAAGTCCTCTGTCTTGTAAAGCAATAACTATTCTTTGAGTCACTTGATGTGCCTCCAGTTCTAGTTTGGCAGCAATTAATAGGTCATCCATATAATGTATAATATATATATGAGGGTATTGAACACGAATTGGGTCTATAGATTGAGCCACAAATTTTTGACAAAGAGTGGGAGAATTAGCCATACCCTGTGGCAACACTCGCCATTGAAAGCGGGGTTTAGGGCCTTTATGGTTTATCATGGGTATGGAAAAGGCAAATCTTTTACAATCTCCAGGATCGAGGGGAATGGAGAAAAAACAGTCTTTTATATCTATTACAATTTTAAAAAATCCTTTAGGGATAGCTGTGGGAGAGCCAGGATGTTAGAAACCAGACGATGAACATGTCCTTAGATCAACCTGTAAGGCCTGGAAGGACTGGACTGAATCATGGTTAGCACTGTCAGCTAGTTTAGCTTTCCCAAGTTTTCCTTTAAATGACTCCTGGGGCTGCCTCTGATACCAGAGATAACATATGGCCTGGTGGTGGGGGGAGGCTAACAATTGCTATCAGACCTGGGCAGAATGCTGGGCAGACAGCATTCTTTGGTTTGGAGGGGCATACAGCATTCCCTCCCAGTTCTGCACCCAAGAAAACCCACACAATTAGAAAATATACATCCAAGTATAGCAACCCCTCACATCAGTGTATCAATTCTGACTCTATTTACATTACTGCAGTTTAACTGCATACCAACTTTACTCAAGACATACTCATACCATTGGCGACATACTCAAACCTTTTACGACTTACATGAACATTCCATGATTATTTTCACTTTTGAGCAAACATTTAAGAGAATTCCTTTCAGATCCTTTTTTTATTCAGATAAACCATTTTAAAGGAAAGGGAGTCCTTGCAGTGAGCTTGAAGCTCGGCCTATAATAAGAAAAAACATTCCTGGCGGGGGAGGCCCGAACCTTCCAGAGTTTATAACAACTGTTCCTTCCTCTTGAGTTATAATTCTGGTGGTGGAGGAACAGAGGTCCAGTCCTGCGCTGCCTGCAGTGGCTTGGAACAAGTCTGAGTCAGCGATGTTTGCATCAGAGGCAGATCTTGGGCGGGAGGGGTCATTGGTTGTCGTGGTGGGTAGGTAGGGCCCCCTACTGGGTCCCGTAGCCCGTTTCCCGAGACCACAGATAAAGGCTGGCCATTTATATCGGTCTTGGACCGGCATTCTTTAGCCCAGTGACGGCCTCTTCTGCATTTAGGACAAAGGCCAGGGGGAAGGGGGAAGGGAATCGTCCCAGGAACATTGGGTTGTTTAATAGTTCCAGGGCATTCTCTAGCAAAATGTCCAATTTGTCCACATTTAAAACAGTTTTTAGGGCTAGATATTCGTCCTAGTTTTCCTGAAGGTGGAGTCTGGTTTTGGAGTATGGCTCCAATGGCCAAATTAATAGATTTAGACATTTTATGTTCAAAGGAATCCACATCATTGCAAATTTTAATCATACCATTTAAATCTAGGGTCTTTGTTTTGCCTCTTAAAGCAGCTTTACAGGCTGCATTAGCATTTTCTATGGCCAACTGTCTAACTATAATATCATCTGTATCTACCTCACCTAATATTCTTTCAGCTGCTTCTAACAGTCTGGCAACGAATTGAGAATATGGTTCATTATTGCCTTGTACTACCATGGAAAGAGAGGCAGTAACCACTCCTGCAACAGGCACTGCTCTCCAGGCGGCCAGGGCAGCCTGGGCAGTCTGGGTTAATATTCCTGCAGGGAGTTTTTGTTGTTTTTCCTCCGAGGCAAATTTGCCCCTCCCTGAAATTTTATCAGAAGACCATGAAGCCATTTGTGTATGTTTTTTATTGGTAATAGCTTGATTTTCTGCCTTATCTATAAATTCAGCTTTCCAGGTTAGATATTGACTCCTGGTTAAAACAGACTGTACAATCGTGTGCCACTCAAGAGGCAATAAATGTCCCTCACCCCCAGGCCCTCCAGTACTGTTAAAGTAAAAGGGGCATTAATTCCATAATTCTTAACAGCCGAATGCAATTCTTTAATTTGTTTAAGCGTCAGTCTCCTATATGTAATTTGAGAATGTCTCCTTGCCTCCTCCTGATCACCCCCTTCCTCCTCGGAGGCAGAGGAATCTAGGTTTTGTCCCTCCTCCTGCCTTCTGGTGGTGCTGCCTCCTCCTCTCCCGCTTCTCCTCCCTCCCCCTCTTGTTCCCGAGGTTGAGTGTTAGAGCGAGTAACTACCGGGAAGGAGAAGGAAACAGTTTGCGCCCCGGATCTGAGTCTATTATTGCGGCTCTTTGAGGCCGAGGGTGTTTTAGCGGGCTTGTTACCCGAGGCATGGGGGGTAGTCAAGGCTTCCCCAATAAGATCCATTTGTAAATCATGAATTTGCAAAGTGAGGTCCCTTAACTCTCTTTTTAAATGAAGCACGTTTTTTAATTCTGTCACTTGTTTCAAGAGAGAGTTTTTGGATTTAAGGAGACCTTGCACCTCCGGAGGAGCAGAGAATGATCTCACCATTTCCTGTGGTGGGGCTGACGGGAGAGAGGTGTCTGGATAGGGGGGAGGGGTGGGCCAGTGAAGGGCCCTTATCTCTGGAGTCTGTGTAGCTGCAGAAACTTGGGGAAGAGGAAAAGGGCCATATCTTTCTTCCTCATAATGCGCTGCCTCCTCCTCTAGCTCCACCTCAGAGGGGGGGTTGAGCCTGCCATTATCAGGAGAAGTCTTAGGAATAATAGGATCAATATTTTTATAAGGTTTTAGTGACATATTTTTCTTTCAACAAAACAAAAGAATTTTACCAAATCTTTCTTTTTAACTCTTATTCCTCTCTCCCTAAGTGATCCTTTCATTTCTTTTATAAATAAAACCTCTTTTGATAACGCTTTGCCCATGGTTGATGGGACGGCAGAACTTACCTCAAGACTCTCCCACGGTGCACGAGCGATGCGGTGTGGGCGTCTCTACCTTAATATAATCGGGGTCCCCTGTTCTCCACGCCGTCCGGTAGGTCACCGTGCTTTGAGCCCCACGTTGGGCGCCACTTCTCCCGACCTGCGGGTTCAGCTATTCATGCGGCTCGAAGAGGCACCTCCTAAAAGAAGAAAACCAATGGGGGAAAGAGAGGAAGGAGACCAGGCGCATAAAGAAAGACAGAGACAATCTGAGTCGCGTCAAGGTCTCATTTATTAAAAGTAAAGCAGGGTTTATATACCCTGAGTGTAAGGAAGGGAGTATAGGGGGGGGGATGGAGAGTTTTTGTGATAACAAGAAGGAGAAGTCTCAAGGTTAGGGGTGGGTCAGGCTGTTCTTTTGGCCGTTGTGCTAACCCAAGCAACAACCTGCGGTTATTCCAAGAAGTATTTTGTGCAGATGACTCAACCAGATGCGATTTGCTCAAGGCTAGAGGGTCTTTGCTTCGTTCCGTTTAACTCCTTGGTCTCTGACACCTCTCAATCCAATTTCTATTGTCTTTAAGTCCCTCTTAGCCTAGAGGATAATTAACCACCTAGATATACAATGTTACTCAACAGCCATCAAGTGTAGATCCATGCAGTATAAGGGTTGAAAGAGGAGCAGAGGTCCAGAGATAGAAAAATAGAACGAGAGAGGTCAGGGGGTAAGTAGGTAGAGTATTTGGAAAGTGTTATAATAAAACTTATGTGTTGCTGCGCGACTAGCTCTTAGCCCAATCAGTGGCCTCACTGTGCACCATGGGATGGATCTGCCAGCTTCCGTCTGAGCGCGGTTGGCGGACGTTTTCCTGTGCTGCTTCCAGGGGCGGCCCCAAGCCAAGGGTCTGGGGATTGAGAGTTTAAGGAGCTCTCAGCAGGACTAGCAGGAGTCCCCTCTGTTCCCAGGGGCGGGGCCCAGCTGGGGACGTGGGCTCCAAGGGCGGAGCCGGGCCTTTTTGGTTCTCAGAAGGGGAGCTTGGCTGCTGGTTGGCCCTTCAGATCTCTGCTGTGTTTCCATTGCTTTGTCAGAGTCTGTGACTGTGGGGGGGGCCCTAGGTGGTGTCTTGCTCAGGATTCCCAGCTGGAGGATGCCCCGCTCGAGAATTGAGGGGGGGCAGATGCTGGCTCTTATTTACCCGCACCCCCTACCCACTGTAGTAAGGCAGGGTCTCAAATCCCTCCACTCTCCAGATCCAGTGGCCTGGGAGAGGAGCCTGGTGGGTGGGTGGGAGCTGGGACAGCTCCGCCTCCCCTGGTGGGGTACTGAGTCTTAGGGTCCGCCCGCTTGTCAGTCTCCACTCAGAGGGCTGGGGGTTGAGCCCGTTGGGCGGGTGGGAGTTGGGACAGCCCCGCCTCCCTTGGTGGGGTGCTGGGTCTTATGGGTAGCCCGCCTGTCAATCTCCAGTCAATGGCCTGAGGGAGGGGGCTGTTGAGGGGAGGGACAGGATTCTAAATTCTTTGCCCCCCTGCTCCCGCCCGTCTTTCTCAGGCGGGGTTTTGGGGTCTGAGTTAAGTTGTATTGCTTGGCACCCGCTCCGCTTTCCTGATGTGTTTGGGGGTGTGCTGTATTACTCACGCCTCTGTGTCTGTCCCCGCATTCCTAATTCTTTGAGAAAGTTGGATGTGTGCTTTATCTGGATTTCTTTTCCGGTTTGAGTCCTTCTCCGTTGCTTTTTGAGTTTGTTGTTGTGGATTTCTTTAGAAAGTTGGCTCGTGGGACTCCCTGGTTCTCTCTTTTTGTCAGAGAAAGCTAAGCAGCGTCCCTATTGTCTCGGCGCCATCTTCCTTCCTCCTCTGGGCAAATATTTCATAACTCCACACTATATTAATATTAGAAGTTTCCTGATGATTTGTGGCATTGAGAATAATAGGGGTTGTCAAAATGTAATGAAGGTGTCTCAGAAATTTTTCTTGAGGATTCACTGAAATTAAAACAAATTACATGCCTCAGGATAATCTTTGCTGTACCTCTAGTCTGGTCCTGAAATGACTGATTTGCAGTTCTGAAGGAAAGCTCAAAAAGAATCAACTAGATAGAACTGTGATAAGGATAAGCTTTACTGATCAATTAGAAAATAACCTCAGGCACAATCGTTCCCCAAGCTAATGCACTGAAAAGCAGGCTACTAGTATTGTTTTGTGTAAGGTGTGTGTGCATTCATTTTGGAGGTGTTGAATTCACCTCTGGGCCACATGCTTGGTGGCTGGTGCTTTACCACTGAGATATTATTCCAAGCCCTTTCAATGTTGGTTATTTTTGAGGCTGGGACTAGCCTGGTGTGGACAGGTTTGGGCTACATTCCTGCTAGCTGTGCTCCCATGTGTCACTGAGGATGAAGGCAAAAGCCATGTGTGCCCAGCCAGAGTGTCCTCGAAGCTGAGATGACGGGTGCTTGCCATCAGGGCCCCTGGCTGATATAGAGTTGGGAGTACTTCTGACTGGAATGGCCTTGAATTGCTCAACCCCCTGGTCTCCACTTTCCAAGAAGCTAAAATTATAAAGATGAGCTCTCAAACCTGGCTCAAAAATGAATATTTTTTCATATATTTTTATTGTAATTAATAGAAGGGTTACATGATATTTGCCAGATAGATGGTGCATTAATTCCCATTCATTAATACCCTTTCACATGTCTTGGTCCCCATTTCCCTCCCCCCCACCCCCACACCTCAAAAGCAAATATTTTTAATACTGACATTTCATGTTTTTAAAAACATGGGCAACAAGCAGTTGTTATAATCTTGCTTTCATTTTCAAGTAATTCCTGTTTTATTTTTTTTATATATATATGTATTCTTTATTCATACATTCTTTTAACAATCATTAATTATCTACTTTATACTTTGTTTTGTATGGAGAGCTGTGGGAAATGCAAAATATATGATATAATCATTGCCTTCTGGGAGTTTCTTTGGAATATTATAATAAAATATGAGAAGAAAATGAAAAAGGTCCAAACGTAGAAATCTCATTCTGAGCACCAAAATGAGCCTAATCAGTTTTGTTCTTTTCTGTTCTGGTTTTTGACTTTTTTTTCCTTTTTCCTTTTTGAGACAGGATCTGGCTATGTAGCTTAGGCTGGCTTGGAAATAACTACATATGTAGTCCAGGCTTGCCTCAGACTTAAGATCTTTCTGTTTCCATTTCCTAAAGATGGGATTATAGGCAAGTGCTACCATGCCCAACTTGAGTTTAGTCTTTAGTTACTGTGCAGACACACAGTAATTGAAGAACCTCCTTAGGAAGAGCCAAGATTTCAACAGGATTAAGGCAGGAAAACAGGCTAGAGTGGGGACTAGTGGGAGTAACAGGGGCTGTGATCAGCTGAGTAGTTTATCTGGAGGGGAAGCCTCTACTCTGCTACAGCTTATCATCATGAGGCAGGACTGTAAGCCTAGAATGGTCAGTTGTTTCACTGTTTTAAGGAAATTTAAATTTTAAACTTAAGTCTCCTGACACAAACACACACACATGTGCATGTATACAGCATACATAATAGATGTATATATATATATACAATAATATATATGTGTGCACATATACACAGACCCACATGTATGTTAATTAATTTAAGGGTTGGTGTTAAGGTTGGTGCTGTACCACTCAAGCCATACCCGTACTTCCGAATTCCTATTGGTTAATTAGGTTTAAGAGTCTTACAGACTTTCCTGCTCAAGTTGACCTCAAACCGTGATCCTCAGATCTCAGCTTCCTGAGTAGCTAGGATTGTAAGTGTGAGATACTGGTGCCTGATATAGGTCTTCTGTTTTGTTAAATGATGGCTCAAATGTGTAGAAATACTATGCTGCTTAAACAAACATGGAATGGGACTAATTTGATCTATTGGGCCATTAATTCTCAACTTCTGGTCTGTAAGTTGGAGTCTATAAAAATCTGGTAGTGGAGGCACAGCCAACTTTAGGATTCCTCCTTGTATTCTTTTTGCCTCTAGGCCTGTGTGGGCGGGGTGGAGGGGTCTGAGTTAAGTTCTATTGCTTGGCACACGGGGGCTGCACGGGACCTGCATGAGGTCGGGGCGTCATGGTTTGAGAGGAACTAGGGGCCTTGACTGGGCTGATAGGTTTTGGGAGGATCTGCGCATGCGTGAAGTTGTGCCATGTGCGGCTCAGGCTGGAGGATAGGCGCATGCGCGAAGTTGCACCTCCCGCATCTCTAGGGTGGAGGATCTGCACATGCGAAAAGTTGCGCCTTGCGCCTCTCAGGCTGGAGGATCTGCGCATGCGAGAAGTTGTCCCTGTGTGTCTCTCAGGCTGGAATATCTGCGCATGCGCGAAGTTGCCCCGGTTGCATTTTCCAGGCCTGAAGCATGGGATGCGTGCAGCCTTCCAGTGGGATTTTTCATTTTTTGGTTTTTTGCCGTGAAGATTGTTGAGTCTGTGTCTTGCGGGAGTCAAGGTGAGACGGCTTTTTGTTTACATTTCATTAGCTGTCAGATAAGGAAGAGTCATAACAACAGCTCAGCTGCTCCGCGCCTTCTGGGGCCTTGCACTCGGGCCAGCAGCCTGACTGTCTGTGCTCAAGACTGGTGTACAAACGTGGAGCTCCCGTTGGCTATTATTGTTTTATGTTTACATTTCGACCTGTGCCAAGGAGGCCTAGTGTATCTCCTATTCCTTCCTGTAAAGACCTCCAGGTCTTTGATATATTTGGAGTTAATTCTAGTGCAAGGTGACAAAGAAGCATCCAACTTTAGTTTTCTACAGGTGCATAACCAGATCTGCCAGCACATCTTGTTGAATGGGCTGTCTTTCTTCCATTCTATTTTTTTTGACTCCCTTGTCAAGATTAAGTGGCCATAGGTCTGTGGTTTAATATCTTGGTCCTCAGTTCTATTCCATTGATCTTCAGGCCTGTTCTTGTGCCAGTACCAAGCTGTTTTGAGGATTATTGCTCTGTAATAGAGTCTAACGTTTGGAATTGAAATTCCTCCAGCGCTGTTTTTCTGCTAAGAAGTGTTTTTCCTATATGGGGTCTTTTATATTCCATATTAAATTTTGAATTGCCTCTTCTATTTCTTTAAAGAATGCCAAAGGGATATTGATGGATATTGCATTGAATTTGCAGATAGCCCTTGGCAAGATTGTCATTTTCACAATGTTGACTCTTCCAATCCAGGAACGTGGGAGGTTTTTCCATTTCCTTAGTTCTGCTTTAATTTCCGTTTGTAGGGTTTTAAAGCTTTCATCAAAAAGGCCCTTTACATTCTTAGTTAAGCTAATTCCTAGGTACTTTATTTTCTTTGAGACTATTGTGAAAGGAGTGACTTTCCTGATTATTGCCTCCTTCCTCTCACTGTTGGCGTAAAGAAAGGCAGTTGATTTTTGAGGGTTAAATTTATAGCCTGCTACTCTTCCAAAGTTTTGAATCACCTCAAGGAGTTTGGGAGTAGAGTCTATAGGATTCTTTTTTTTTGCATTTTTTGTTGTAATTAGTAAAAGGGTTACATGATATTTGCCAGATAGAAGGTGCATTAATTCACATACATTGATACACTTTCACATGTCTTGGTACCCATTTTCCTCTCCCCAAAACCCTGCACCCGTCTTGGTTTTCCCCACTTCCCTATCAAATTTCAAATAACCAAATACAAATAAATTCAATATATCAGATAACAAAGTGAGATACTATAACATTATGAGATAACCAAGGGACAGCAAAGAAGATGAGAGACAACATAGTACATTAAGGACAACAATCATTCGTTATATGGCTTTTGTTTCGATATCCTGGAGGTCTTTCAATTAGCTTCATACTATGTGGCCTTTTGTATCAAGATTTTCCTCTATTGCAGATCTCTGCTAGTAGAGCCCAAGATTTCTACTGATTATGACGAATGAGGGAAACCATTGAGCCTAAGTTCCTTTGAGTCTGGCTTACTTAACTTAATATGATTTTTTCTAAGTCTTTCCATTTCCTAACAAATGGGGCCATGTCATTCTTTCTGACAGCAGCATAGAATTCCATTGTGTACAAATACCACTTGTTGATCCACTCATCAACTGAGGGACATCTAGGTTGGTTCCATATCTTTGCTATGGTGAATAGTACTGCAATGAACATTGTGGTGATAGTGGTTTTATTATGCCCTTGTTTCTGGATGACTGGGTAAATGCCAAGTAGTGGAATGGCTGGGTCATAGGGGACTTCTATGTTTAGCCTTTTAAGGCACTGCCACACTGCTTTCCATAGTGGTTGAAAGAGTTTGCACTCCCACCAACAGTGTAGTAGTGATCCCTCCTGGCCACATCCCCTCCAGCATCTGTTATTATTCGTTTTCCTGATCCTGGCCATTCTAACTGGAGTGAGGTGGAATCTTGGAGTTGTTTTGATATGCATTTCTTTTATGACGAGAGATGTTGAGCATTTCTTCATGTGTCTATAGGCCATTTTTGTTTCTTCTTCAGAGAAGATTCTCTTTAAGTCTTTGGCGCATTTTTTAATGGGATGTTTGTTACTTTGGAGAATAGTTTTGGAGTGATTCCATTTTTTGAGTTGTTGATATATTTTAGATATGAGGCCTTTGTCCGTTGTTTGGTTGGTGAAGATCTTCTCCCACTCTGTAGGCTTCCTAATTAATTTACTAGCTATGTCCTTTGCCATACAAAAGCTCCGCAGTTTAATGCAGTCCCACTTATCCAGCCTTTCTCTGATTGTTGTGATTCTTGGTCCTTATTAAGAAAGTTTCCACCTGTGCCAGGGAGGCCTAGTGTATCTCCTAATCCTTCATATAAAGTTTTCAGTGTGTCAGCTTTTACCACCAGGTCTTTAATCCATTTGGAGTTAATTCTAGTGCAAGGTGACAAAGAAGGATCCAACTTTAGTTTTCTGCAGGTGCTTAGCCAGTTCTGCCAGCACAACTTGTTGAAGAGTCTGTCTTTCTTCCATTCTATTTTTTTGGCTCCCTTGTCAAAGATTAGGTGGCCATAGGTCTGTGGTTTAATATCTGGGTCCTCAGTTCTATTCCGTTGTTCTTCAGGCCTGTTCCTGTGGCAGTACCAAGCTGTGTTGAGAATTACAGCTCTGTAATAGAGTCTAAAGTTTGGAATTGAAATTCCTTCGGCGCTGTTCTTTCTGCTAAGAAGTGTTTTTGCTATACGGGGTCTTTTTTTATTCCATATGAAATTTTGAATTGCCTCTTCTACCACATCCACTACTTCATACCACATCCACTATCACAATGACGTTCATTGCAGCACTATTTACCATAGCAAAGATATGGAACCAACCCAGATGCCCCTCAGTTAATGAGTGGATCAACAAGATGTGGTTTTATACACAATGGAATTCTATGCTGCTGTCAGAAAGAACGACATCGCCCCATTTGTAAGGATATGGAAAGACTTAGAATAAAATCATTTTAAGTGAAGTAAGCCTGGCTCAAAGGAACATAGGCTCAATGGTTTCCCTCATTTGTCATAATCAGTAGAAACCTTAGGCTCTCCTAGCAGAGATTTCCAATAGAATAAAACCTAGATACATAAGGCCATATAGTATGATGCTAAATGAAAGTCCTCCAGGATATAGAAACAAAAGCCATATAATGAGTGATTGTTGTCCTTAATGTACTATGTTATCTCTCATCTCTTTTGCTGTCCCTTGGTTATCTCGAATTGTTACAGTATTTTACCTTGTTATATGATATATTGTATATATGTTTATTTGGTTATTTGAAATTGGATAGGGAAGGGGGGAAAACAAGATGAGGGTTGGGGATTGGGGGAGGGAAATGGGGACCAAGACATGAGAAAGAGTATCAATGTTTGTGAAGTAAAGCATCTTCTATCTGGTGAATATAATGTAGCCCTTCTATTAATTACAATAAAAATATATTAAAAATGATTCTGAGCTGGAGAATGGGCTGATGAAGAATTTCGAGGAAGTCCTCCCAGGAGAAGATAGCCAGTGGGCCATGCCTTGGGAGTAAGACTGAGTTATAAGAACAGAGCATAGCATGACACTCTGGAGACCATGAAAATCACAGGTGGTGTTGTTGAGTTTGGATAAATAGCATGAATTAAAGGTAGAATGATTTCCTGATATGAATGGTTTTCTCATGTGGAGTTGAATGTTACTGTTGTTGAATGAAGGAACAGGAATCAAGACACTTATTTTGTAGTAGTCACATTCTGATTTCCTGGAACTTCAGTTTCTCCTGCTTGGACCTGTGGCAAGTACTCCCTGAATTATACACTGAACACACCACTCACCATGGTTTTTAGGCTTCATGAAGTGAGGGATCTGAACAGTTCTTGAAAAAATGCGGTATTATTTCAGATGTAGTGTAAAATTTCATGGAAACATTAAAATGTGGTCAAATTGTGAAAAAATGAGTCAACAGTTAAACTTATGTATCAGAGTAGCTTTTGTGAACTGGCTTTTGTGTACTGTGCACAGAGGCAGTTTCAGACTTTTAATTCCAAACTTGAAAATGGAAAATAACTGTTAAAGAAATTTTTTTTTCTTTCTGCTTCAAACTGAGAGAGAGCAAGTTGTATAATTGTTGCTTTACAGAAGCAGCTGGTAGCATATGTCAGGACAATTTGCAGCTATTACCCCCTCTTACAGATCTGAGAAAATTGAATTGCTGACTGACTAATGTAGTTGGGGGTGAAACTCACCTTTCAGTCACCCAATGACTGTGAAACAACCCTACTTTAAAAATTCATATTGCTGAGTTGCATTTGGAAAAATGTTGTCCTCTTATAAATTGTATTTTAAGATACATTAAATTTGCTTATGCAATATGTATATTTATATACATATGTCTACGAAGTATATATTTATAGAGTAGAAGAAAAATCCATCCTCCTCTCTCCATGATGTCCTCCTTTTAACAATTGAAAGCGGTCATGAGGAAATGGGGGATGGAGGGGAATTTGGATGAAGGTAAATGGAAAAACAGAGATATTTTGAAGGTTTTTTTCCCAGTCATTTTGTGTCTTTTGAGTTGGTAATGTGAGGCAAATATTTGTGTTGCTTATACTGTGCTATAGTCTACTCTTGTGATACAGAAGGATAAGACCTAATTTGATGTGGAAAAGAGCATGTACAGAGATAATGAAACAGATCTACATTAAAATGTAATATGTTATGTGTACTATGAACAAAGGAAGGTTTGCAGATCAATTTGCATTAGAGCAGATACTGGTTTTCATTGGAAGTGTATTTGGACATATGAGTATCATGAGTGGTTGCAGGAGTAAGGTGTACTTTTCACCTACATTTGCTGATAGTCACCCTTCAAAATGTATATGATGCCTGATATACTACAGGGGCAGTAAATATATGTATAGAGAGCAGACCAATGGAGGCAGTAAATATTGTATGTTCAGAGAGCAGACTAATGGAGGAAACAAATATATGCAAAGTCTTCAGGATCATCTTGATTTGAATTGCCAAACCCTTCTCCCACTGTGCAGTGTTTTGTTGAAGCCCCATGTGGCCTTTTACTAGAATGAGTAATCAAATCAGAACACATCCTGGAATATTTAATTGTGGATCACTGTCAGTCCTGTATAGGGAAAAGCAGTGGATCCTGTGTGGAGATGGGAACATAATTTCCAGATAAGGAGAGGAATTTGCAATGACAAGGGTTTTTGAAGGACTGACTCCCAGGACAGAAAGAGGGACAGTGTACAAAGAACCAAACCAGAGATTATGATATAGCATCCAAGAGAAACTTTGTACACAGTGAATTTTATTTAAAATCATTTCCCTAAGAGTGAAAAGAGAATGACTTCATGGGCTCCATTCCAATGGGTCTTCCCATACTCAAGGCACTGGTATATTTTGAATAGAGGAGGAGGAGGAAAAGTGGTCATTGGGAGGGAACAGATGATGCAGGGACTTTTGACTACAGTAAGAGTTGGTTCTAGGAGCAGAGGTAAACCATAGTAAATGTTTCCTCAGAATTGTGATGTGGCAAGTTGCTGTTCTTCAAAAGAAAAGGAAATGCCTGTGTCTGGCAGTGTGGGGAATGAATGCTAGGGAACAAAGGTGCCTGTGGAAGACCTTTGGGAGTGACAGGGAAGAGTTGTTTTGAATAGAATGTTGTTGGGGAAAACAGAAGTAAGTAGGTGGTGCTGCCATTGATTCTGACTGGCTGGGATGGCTGACGTGGGGCACATGTTCAAGGGTCCTGTATTAGCAGTGGTGCATTAGATGGCCCACATGTCCATATCAAAAGAGCACAGGCAGTACTCAAGATGAACACTGGGGATCACATCAGTGCATAGGCACTACTTGAAATGGATTCAATTCCTAAGGCCACAGGTCAGAGAATGGGGAAAGTAAAGAATTCCAAACGCTGAGCACAGTACCATAGCGAGAAGAAGATCCTTCTAGAGTAGTAAGTTGGAGACAGTTGAAATGGCTGGTCAGAACTCTTACCTAAGTGGTTGTGGTAGCCTTTCTTGTCTCTACTGTACACTTCACCTTCCTTCTTTCCCTCCTTACTGCAAATTTCCCACCTTGTTTTCTGCTCTAGATCACAGTCAACACTTCTAGCTTTCCAGGCAGATGTTAGATTAACTGACGGGAGGTAGCCTCTTCCTGCTGTAATTGAGCACCCACCTTCAGAGATTTGCTGAGCTTTGTCTAGGCCAGGTAAGCCCTGAATGCAGCTTCGGAAGCAAGTGCTTTGATTAAGTTTAGTTGAGTCAGGATTCCAGAAACATGTCCACTCCTTCAGCACTCTGTAGTTAACTGCAACCCATGGAATATCTATGAACATAACTTTAAACTAGTTCAGGTCATTCCCCATGGGAAAAATTCAGTTTCCAGGGGGAAAAGTGAAGACTTTCTTTTCTTCATTATACTCAGAATCCTATTATCATGTGAAGACAGTTTTAAAATATGAAGACTTTTAGATACAGTAATTCCTAAATTTCTTACTTGAAGCCTTTGTAGTCCTCGCTCTTTTGGCTTTGAAAATAACCTTCTGAATGTAAATTATGCAGCAGGGGTTAGAGCCCAGAACCAACAGTTCTGTCCCTGTATCTGAAAGAACATTACAGCCTTTCTTCTTTGCCGATTGCTAAGAACACTGTCAGTACTTAAAATGAAATAGCAGTTCAGTTGTTAGACATTAACTCGATACTTGCCTTGAGACTTTGAACTCTACTGCCAGCTGAAAAGCATAGCACAGCCTATTTTTCTTGGGAACAGATTCCCCTTTTAGTATTGTATTTGATGGAAGTTTTCAGAGGGTAATTTATCCTAAATACTTCTAAATATTTGAAGCAGAATACAGGGCTACATAGTTCTGCTTCTTAGATAAAATAATTGGAAATAATAGCTTAAAAATAATAGCCACTTAAGCTTTACTCCATGTACCAAAAATCATTCTGCACCTAATATGTATGAAGATCCTTATTAAATGTGGAAAAAGGTGAAATCTGCCTCTGGGAGCTAGGCCTCCAATAAGGGGACAGATACATGAAATAATTACACATGTCTCAGAAAGCAGTTGTATAATAACTGTATAATGTGCAATTATATATCATTCTATATTATAATTACATACAATATGTAATTATACACATATTTGTTTTTTTATTGTAATTAGTAAAAGGGTTACATGATATTTGCCAGATAGAAGGTACATTAATTCACATACATTGATACCCTTTCACATGTCTTGGTACCCATTTCCCTCCCCCCCCACACCCCCACCCGTCTTGGTTTTCCCCACTTCCTTATCAAATTTCAAATAACCAAATACAAATAAATTCAATATATCAGATAACAAAGTGAGATACTATAACAATATGCGATAACCAAGGGACAGCAAAGGAGATGAGAGACAACATAGCCCATTAAGGACAACAATCATTCATTATATGGCTTTTGTTTCACTATCCTGGAGGTCCTTTCAATTAGCTTCATACTATATGGCCTTATGTATCAAGATTTTGCTCTATTGCAGATTTCTGCTAGTAGAGCCCAAGGTTTCTACTGATTATGACGAATGAGGGAAACCATTGAGCCTAAGTTCCCTTGAGTCTGGTTTACTTCACTTAATATGATTTTTTCTAAGTCTTTCCATTTCCTAACAAATGGGGTGATGTCATTCTTTCTGACAGCAGCATAGAATTCCATTGTGTACAAATACCACAACTTGTTGATCCACTCATCAACTGAGGGACATCTAGGTTGGTTCCATATCTTTGCTATGGTGAATAATGCTACAATGAACATTGTTGTGCTAGTGGGTTTAGTATGTCCTTGTTTCTGCGTAAATGCCAAGTAGTGGAATTGCTGGGTCATAGGGGAGTTCTATGTGTAGCCTTTTGAGGCACTGCCACACTGCTTTCCATAGTGGTTGAACGAGTTTGCACTCCCACCAACAGAATTATACACATATTTGTATATAGAAGTTTCCTTGTTTTCCTTAAATAATGGTTGCCATTGACTTCTTATCTTGAGTGCGGCACTGTTCTCACTTCTTTTTCACTTCATCTCATCTCAGATATTCCACCTGGCAACATGTGTGGCAAGTACACATATTATAAGGAAGCAGGTTGACTGCTGATGACTTACAGATTATACAGTCAGAAAGTGGAAGGGGCAGAGTTTGACTTCTACTCTGTTAGGATTTAAATCCCATTGCCTTTACTGCTTAACAGAATTCTTTCTCTGGAGCTCAAAATCTTGACTTCACGGGCTGGGAGTGTGGCTTAGTGGTAGAGTGCTTGCCTAGCACGCACAAAGCCTTGGGTTTGATTCCTTGGTTCCACTTACATGGAAAAAGCCAGAAGTCGTGCTGTGGCTCAAGTGATAGAGCTCTAGCCTTGAAAAAGTCCAAGGATAGTACCCAGTCCTTGAGCTTAAGCCCCAGGACTAGCCAAAAAGAAGAAAAAGTCAATGTTAGCTAAGTTAAAATACTCTGCTCTGATGATTAATGCTCTTCAGAAGCTGAAGCTATCATATATTCTATATTTCTGGGTTTAGAATAATGTATATAATCAAATATATATTCTCTAGTACTTTGATATTAACTTCAATATGAAATTCAAAAATACATTTATGTAAATATAATATCTGCCATTATATTTGGTGAGAGTCACAAATAGAGTTCTTTTATTATTCCTTAAAACTTAAAATTCAATTTCTTATTGAGTTCATATGATAAACATTTATAATAACTTTGCTTAAAAATGAAGAAAATTCTTACGTTGATAGGTAAATAACCTTATTCTTTACAGTTTTCCTTAAGTGAAAATTTGGTTTTGGCATAAAAAGTAAATTTCTTACTACCTCATGCTTTTCATGGATAGACTAAATCGATCTGTGAAATTATGAACGAGAAAATACATATTACACTGTGGTCATACTTCAGTCCATCAAAGTTAGAGCCAGTGCTTCTGTGTTTTGTTGAGGTGGAAAGGCATCACAGAGCAGGGTTTGTGAGTATTGGTGGTTTTTCGATTCATCTGGCGGATGCATAGGTATTGTCTTTAGTATATGTCATCTCATAGAGAAGTGTTATGTTGAGACAGTCCTCTAAATAGAGTAGTGGTACTTGCAGAGTTTTCCATTAATTTATCATATATATATATGTGTTTAACTGTGTTTTTTATTTTTAAATATATTTTATTATAATTAATAGAAAGGTTACATTATATTCACTACATAGACGGTACATTACTTCACAAACATTGATACCCTTGCTCATGTCTTGGTCCCCATTTAACTCATTAGCTGTATTTTGAAAAGCTAGAGGTTGGTGGTATTTCAGTAACTAGAACTTACTAAGAGCTAGATTTTTGTTGTCATATCTTTTAGAAGACAGTATAGAAAAATGACTTTACTTTGGCTGTTAAGTCAAATTTCACATAATGACAGGGATCACTTGGTGTGTGGAATTGCTGCCACACTTAGCTTGTAATGTGGCCACAGATGACATCTGTTCATCAGCACCGTTCTCAGCCTGCTCAGAGTGCCCTTCCAGAATACCATAGTTGGGGTGGTACACTAGAGATGTTTCAGTCCTTAGTGCTATTGGAGCTGGATGCCCAAGATCAGGGGCTCAGGAGGGTTAGGTTCTTGGTGAGGTCCTGGTTATGTCCTCCTATGGCCACACAGATACAGCAGTGGAGTGCCTTTCCTTTTATATGCATACAATCCCATCATGAAAACCCAACTGTAATGGTCTAATCTAATCCCATTAGCTCCTGAAGTCCACATCAGTAAATATCATCCCACACACCTTCAATCCATGACATTGTCCTTTTCTTCCTTTTGTTTTGAAGTCTTTCAGTAGAGCATTGTACTGACAATCCACCTTTATCAGTCCAGATTAAATTCTTGCTTAGAGGAATGATCTATCCTCATTCCACTTTATTAGTAATCGGTTACATTATCCTTTAAAACAGTTTTTAAGATAAACAGCTTGGTACTGGCACAAGAACAGGCCTGAGGACCAAAGGAATAAAATTGAAGACCCAGATATCAACCCACAGACCTATGGCCACCTAATCTTTGATAAGGGAGCCAAAAAAATAGAATGGAAGAAAGACAGCCTCTTCAACAAGTGGTGCTGGCAGAACTGGCTAAGCACCTGCAGAAAGCTAAAGTTGGATCCTTCTTTGTCACCCCACACCAGGATTAATTCAAAATGGATCAAAGACCTTGAGGTAAAAGCATACACCTCAAAAACTTTACAAGAAGGAATAGGAGAGTCCTCCGTGGCACAGGTCAAAACTTTCTTAATAAAAACCCAGAAACACACTTAATAAAGACACAGAAACACAAAAACTTAAAGATAGCTTGGACAAATGGGACTGCATTAAATTTCAGAACTTCTGTATGGCAAAGGACATAGCTAGCAAGTTAAATAGAAAGCCCACAGATTGGGATAAGATCTTTACTAACCATACAACAGACAAAGGCCTCATATCTAAAATATCTAAAAAATTGAATCTCTCCAAAACAAATCTCCAAAGAAACAACCATTCCATTAAAAGATGGGCCAAAAACTTAGAGAGACTTCTCCGAAGAAGAAATAAGAACGATCTCTAGGCACATGAAGAAATGCTCGACATCTCTGGCCATAAAAGAAATGCAAAAACTCTGAGATACCATCTCACTCTAGTTAGAATGGCCATAATCAAGAAATCTAACGACAACAGATGCTGGTGGGGATGTGACCAGGAGGGAACACTACTACAGTGCTGGTGGGAGTGCAGACTTGTTCAACCACTATGGAAAGCAGTATAACGATTCCCCGAATGGATAATCATAGAGCTCCCCTGTAGACCCAGCAATTCCACTACTGAGCACTTACCCATTGGTCCAGAAACAAGGACATACTAAATCCACGAGAACAACAATGTTCATTGAGGCACTATTTACCATAGCGAAGATATGGAACCAACCAGGGTGCCCCTCAGTTGATGAGTGGATCAACAAGATGTGGTATTTATACATAGTGGGATTCTATGCTGCCATCAGAAAGACTGACATCACACCATTTGTAAGGAAAGGGAAAGACTTGGAAAAATTCATATTAAGTGAAGTAAGCCAGACCTAAAGGAACATAGGCTCAATGGTTTCCCTCATCTGTAATAATTAGTACACATCTAAAACTCTCCTAGCAGAGGATTACAATAGCGCAAACCCTAGATACAGAAGACCATATAGGATGAGGCCAAATTAATGGACCTCCAGGACATGGAAACAAGACTTTAAGTATAAGTTACTCTTTATGTATTATGTTTTTCTCCCTTCTCTTATGTTGCCCTTTGGTTCATCTCATATTGTTACATTATCCCACTTTGTTACCTGGTATATTATATAGATGTTTACTGTTTATTTTGAAATAGGAAGGGAAAATGAGGGTAGGGGGTAGGGGGAGGGAAATGGGGACAAAAACATAAGAAGGGATATCAATGTGTGAGAAGTAATGCATCCTCTATCTGACGAATATAACTGTAACCCCTCTATATATTGAAATTAAAAAAATAGATTAAACAGTAATTGTCCTAGACCTTCTATTTAAGGTTTCTTCATGTTTGATCCATGATTTAGGCTGAGTAGTCAATTTAAGAGGGAGGCTATACAATACAAATCACTGTTGCTTTTTTGTTGTTGTTGAAAATAAGCAAATCTGAAAAATTAGGTTTGTTGCCCTTACATCAGAAGATTCAGATTCTTACCTTATTTTTTTGTATTGAGTAGCTATGTGTTCTTAGGAAAGTATTCTTTTTCAACTTCTGTCTATAAACTTGGGATAATTGCCATCTTGCTCTTCCTTATAAGACGATGAAAGTCAAATAAAATGTTATAATAGAAAAACTCCACTGAAATATATAATCTGCTTTATAAAAGCAATGAGTTATTTAAAAGAAAAAGGTTATTCAGAATTAAGTGTAGAATATAGCATTCCCCTCTGGGGGTTTAAAACCCAAGACAATATATAGTCAGGAAGGTAAGTGCTTCCTGTGTGTGCTATTGTAACTAGAAAAACCTGATAACTGGATTTAAAATACTTGTCAAGATTTTGAAAATGTGCCCCTGTGCTGCAGAGCTGTTGACATGAGATAGAATAATGATTCCATTTAAAATGCTGATAACTGCTATTACTAGTCACGTTTTATTGGAGGGTATTAATTTCTGTCTTTCTGCCTTTTCATGGTAGACAGGTGGAATGCAGATGTAGGGTACATTTCTATGTGAATCATAAATGGAATGAAGCCATCAGGAAGAGAACAGTTGTCTCAAGTCCTCTCCTTTGGATTTTGTGATGTGATCTGGTCTTGCTGCCTTGGGCTTCCTGGCCTCTGCAGCACAGCCCTTGCTCTCCTGTCCTTTAGCCAGCCACCCTGATGCTTCATGTGGCTGCTCTAGTCTTGCCCCATGGTTTTAGTTCATATCTATTAGCCTCATTGGTTTCTTTGTATATAGGAGTGGATGAGGGGCATTGTTGCTAGTTTGGTGAAATATTGAATGAAGTATTTTAAAAGGAGGACCTCTGATTTGGGGATTCTTTCTCAGTGACTTCTTGTGCACAGTTCACTTTGGAGTGATTGATAACAGGTGTGAGTGTATTTGTTACTATTCCCTATGGCAGGATCTTATTCCTTTATCCATGTCAATTAAAAGGTTACTGTCTGCCTTGTGCTGGTGGCTTACATCTGTAATTCTCAAGAGGCTGAGATCTGAGGATCTCAGTTCAAAGCTAGTCTGGGCACAAAAATCTATGAGACTCTTATCTCCACTTTGCCATCAGAAAACTGGAAGTGGTGCTCTGGGTCAAGTGGTAGAGCACTAGCCTTGAGTTGAAGTGATCAGGGGCTGTGTCCAGGCTAGAGTTCAAGCCCCATGACGGACAAAAAATGTTACTGCTAATTCAATATTTGATTTCACTTCAGATGGCTAAAGTATTTGGGCAGTAGGAGTGACCCTGGCTGTATAACTTTCTAGATGACTGTCAGTGCTGGCACCTTGATGATATGTGTGGGGTTTAGATAACCATGAAGAAACTCCTGAGCAAAAGAATTAATATAGCATGTCCATGAATGTTCCATCTCCTTACAACCATCTGGCTTTAGATTCTACTATTTTATATATACAGCCAATGTGAGTGTAGACTTTCAGCTGTGCTGGATAGTCCTTGGCATATCTCTGGTCATTATAAGTATTTCCTTTCTCTCCAAAGCATGGAGTTGAAATCAATCAACTCTTGGTTTCAGAATGCATGCCATTGGAAGCTGTGTGATTTTGCAGGTATTACCCCATATCTCTATTGCTCAGTATTTGTGACTGTGAATTGAGAAGAGTGATCTCAGAAAAGTTTATCAAAAGTTTAGATGTAAAAAAACTTAAAAAGTTTAGATGTATATGGAAGGCTCAAAATAGTGAGAAATGTAGGAAGTGCTTAGTATACATTAGAATCTTCTTTGTCATCATTTCTAGCCACCTGTGTTCACTCAGTGTGATCATGTACACATCCTGTTGCTAACACCCATTGACCAGTATCTTGGAAAGATTCTTTAACTTTTGTGCCTCTAAAAGTTTTATTCTTCCTGCACCTTGGGCTTGTATCCAGGAAAATCTCAAGATATCCTTGATAAGTAAACTTAATAAAAATAAAAAATAAATCAAACTAATTCAGTTCCTAGTTGTTTCAGAGAGACTTTTCAAATTAAAGTAAGAGTTACCTGAGGATAAAATATTTCCTTGGTTTTAATTTAGCATATTATAATGATGCATGTTGATATAATTAAACTTAACTTTCTTTTGACCTGGGACAAAAGTCACCATCAAATGAGGGCATATACATCATCTTGTACAAACATCCTGTATCTTAAAGGCCTTTGCAAATACTGCAAATTTAGGATAAACTTTTGTGTAGCCCATTAAAACAAAGCTAGGTATTTATGCCCATGAAAGCATTCTAGATAGTGTCATAAAAGTAGTTCATTGCTGTTATCTGAATTATTTAAAGCTGTTCAGTACAATAAAATTTTTATTCTGTAGCAGTTTTACACAAAGAGAGAAAAGGAGGAGATCTGGGATTTTGAAGCCTGTATTATCTACTCTTAAAAATTGTATGGCAAACTCTGAGGGCCGTTAAACTATTAAAATACTAGCTGGGATTTACAGGATCCTTCTCTTTGTTCCCTGTGTTGGATGTATGACTAATGAGATCATACCAGCCTCCTATTAAAATGTATTTTCCTATCTTTTCGTTATTAAGCTCACAAACGAAAACCTCACTGTGTTCTAATGGCTGGCAAGAAACAAAAATGAGTAAAATGGGCTGAACAGGGCCAGCATTCAGCTGTGTACTTTAGGAATGATGTGCCCTGGGTCTTTCTGGTTTTTGACACATCTGAGTTCCAAAGTCAAAACCAAGTAATCTATGAATAGTTGTATGAATGTTATGATGGGCGGCTGGCTCACACCTATAATCCTAGCCACACAAGAGGCTGAGATCAGAGGGTCACTGTTCAAAGCCAGACTGGGCAGGAAAGTTTGTGAATCTCCAATTAACCACCAGAATATTGGAAGTGGAGTTGCGGTTCAGCGGTAGAGTGCAGGGGTAGAACCCAAGCCTTGAGTTCAAGCCTCATGACCCACAAAAATACCCCCCCTCCCACACACACTCTATATCCTGTTTAGGACATTAGCGACAAATCTTTTTGTGTAGCACATTGAGCTTCATCCTCTGACACCCCTCCCTTCCCTTTCCATTTTCTTCCACCTTTTCCCTCTTCTTCCCTATTTTTCTCTTTTCCTACTCTCTCTCCGTCCCTCTCTTTCTTTTTGTCTTCTCTTCTTCCTTGAAGTATTTTTCTACGTATCCCAGGTTGACGTTGAATCCATGACTCCCCGCCTCAATATTCCAAATGCTAGGACTACCATAACACCATCAGATTAAGGAAATTTTGATAACCATGTGCAGTGTTAGCACATGGGAAGTCCTTGAGAAAAGTTCTGTGAACATTGTGACCAAACTCAATTTATTTCTTCCTACTGCATTGCATCTTAGTTATTTATTACAGGTCTATTTCATTATTACTGCTATATCTCTGTTGACTCAACTGTTGCAGGGAGAGGAAGCAAAATGAACACAGAATAGATGTACCATTCAGGATGGGATACTTCATGAGACTGTGAAGCAAGCTTACAGGCTAACCCACCAGAGCCCCATGGCAGAACAGACAGCTAACAATTCAGTCAGCTTCCAAGGAACAAATGATCTGAAGCTCTTTGTTTTTCAGGCTAGTTTATGATCAGAAGTTGTTCAAATTGGGATGACTTTCCTGTTTTCTTCACTCTCCCGGCCTTAGCAATCACATAGAGACAGTTTTATCAGGGAATACAAGAGGGGAGACCTTTTATGTCATATCAATAAATAAAGTGAGCTGAAAGACCGTTCTTGTCCACAATTTGTACAGAAAACTGGTTCTCTTCCCCATGGCTGCTAGTCATGGTTGCCGCAGAAGCCAGTTTCAAAGGTTACTCATTACAGCCAGATAGAGAGTTCTTCCTGGTGCTGGGAGGGCATGAACCTGTGTATTACTGGCTTTTGTAACTTCATTGTCCACCAACATGAGGAGCTTGTCAAGGGAATAATCTAAGGAGAGAAGGGGCAGGACAGATGACAAAGATTTCTGTCTTCTTCGACAGCTAACATTCTGTGACTCATACTGCTAAATGTGTCAAAAGATCCTTGGGCAATTTCATATTTGTGAAACAAAGTAAAAGCAACGAGGAAACCACATTGACACTTTCAGGCAGATGGTGCAAACAGAACTTGCTGTGGCTATATTTCTTCAATTCTCTTTGAACTTAAGGTTATATAGTATTGGCACAGCTTTGTCAGACATCTCATCAGGGTCAACCATTATTCTCTCCATCATCTCCTTGCCTCATAGTTAGAGATTATGGGTTTAAAAAAGATTTTGTTTACAGAGTATCATTTAGAGTAAATGTAGTGGTTGACATAGTATACTATATCCTTCCTCCTGTTTTTGTCTAATGGCAAATATACTAAAAGATAGTTAAGTAAAATTTGAAAAATTTACTGAACAACTAATATGTACTATAATCTGTGTTAAGCACTTTACAGAAACAACACACTTACTCTATAACTTTCCTGTGAACTATTGGAGAGAATCCTGACGCATAAACATGTTAAATAAACCACCCCAGGTGCTTAAGCTACCAAGTACCTATCTGGCTTCAAAGGCTGATCTCTTTGTATGATACCATAATCTGTGGGCACAGTTTTACTTTAGTTGTCTTCATAACTCAATTTCATGGAAAATTGTTGCAGAGGAGATAAAGGTCTCTAAATTAAGAACAGCTTGAGAACTGCAGGAAGAAAACGTTCATGTCTTACTTCTGCACAGACATCTGAATCTTCTATTTTACACATAGACATTTTCTTCTGTCTCTGATTATTTTTTTCTTTTTGCCAGTCCTGGGACATGAACTCAGTGCCTGAGTACTGTCCTTGGGCCTTCTCAAGGCTGGAGCTCTATGACTTGAGCCACAGCACCACTTCTGGTGCTGCACCCCTTCCTTGGAATCAAACCTGGATCTTTGTGCATGCTAGACGAGCACTATACCAGTAGGCCAAACTCCTGACATGCTGTCTCTGCTTTTATATCTACTTTACAGCCAAATGAAAATGAAAAGCCATTGGGAAGTCGCATCTACTAATTCTGCTTCTGTTAATAATGCTAAATGTTATATTATATCAGTATATATTATATAGTACTGGCTTATTCACAGCTCATATCTAGCACTTTACATAAGGTTGGAACCCAAATTTAGATTTATGTTGGGAAGTTCTGCAGATATAATTGAGGAAATACCTAGTTTAACCTCAAGTATAGGGAAAGAGGCAGCACTGGGCTTGATAGGTAATGTGGGACTTTAAAATTCTACCCATAATGTTTATAAGTTGAGGCAGTGAGACAGTGACTAACAAGCAGAATAATGATCAAAACCTTACATTGTCTTTTATTACAATATATCTGGAGGTGTAGGTGGTTCCTGGAATCCATGGGAAGCTTTAGTAATATCAGGGTCAGCTTTTTCTCTCTGATCTTCTTTGTCTTTTTCCTGTGCTAAAACAGTGTGTTCACACCTTTGGACACACATCTACATTGAAGGCAACAAGAGCAGGAGTTGTGTCATCATTATTTGTTCTTTTGTTAGGAAAATAAAAACTTTCTTAGAAATGACCTACATGTATTTCTGCTTAAATATCCATGGCCAACAATGATTCCTGGCCATCTCTTGCTGTAAGAAGACAGAGAAATTGAATGTTTCACTACACCATCCATTAGAGTTAAAGATAGTAAAGGAGAAGGAGGAAGCCACTGGCTTGTGGATCGTACAACAATATATTTTTAGCTTTTAAATGAGATCCGATTTAGGATTAAATAAAATCTCTGGAACGCACTTATCAGAGAGTCTGACATAGTGATAGAAATATAGTAGTTATCACTCTTAATAAAAAGAAAACGAGAAATGCTGTTTGCTTTCAAATATACATTCTTTCTTAAATTCTCCAGTGAAAGAACTCCACAGGAAATAATGATGTTCTAACTTTAAAAATTTAGAACTAGGAATCCATGGAACATACCTCAATGTAATAAAGGCTGTGTATGAGAAACCCACTCCTAGTATTACACTTAATGGTGAAAATCTAAAGCCATTCCCTCTAAAATCAGGAATGAGACAAGGATGCCCACTCTCTCCACTCCTCTTTAATATAGTACTAGAATTCCTAGCCAGTGCAATAAGGCAAGAAACAAGCATAAAGGGGATCCAACTAGGGAAAGAGGAAATAAAACTATCCCTCTTTGCAGAGGACATGATTCTGTATTTAAGGAATCCTATAGACTCTGCGCCCAAGCTCTTTGAGCTGATTCAAAACTTTGGAAGAGGAGCAGGTTATAAAATGAACCCTCAAAAATCAACTGCCTTCCTTTACGCCAACAGTGAGAGGAATGAGGCAATAATCAGGAAAGTCACTCCTTTCACAATAGCCTCAAAGAAAATAAAGTACCTAGGAATTAGCTTAACTAAGAATGTAAAGGACCTTTTTGATGAAACTTTAAAACCCTAAAAAAGGAAATTCAAGCAGAACTAAGGAAATGGAAAAACCTCCCATGCTCCTGGATTGGAAGAATCAACATTGTGAAAATGACAATATTGCCAAGGGCTATCTACAAATTCAATGCAATACCCATCAATATCCCAATGGCATTCTTTAAAGAAATAGAAGAGGCAATTCAAAATTTCATATGGAATAATAAAAGACCCCATATAGCAAAAACACTTCTTAGCAGAAAGAACAGTGCTGGAGGAATTTCAATTCCAAACTTTAGACTCTATTACAGAGCTATAATTCTCAAAACAGCTGGGTACTGGAAGAAGAACAGGCCTGAAGACCAATGGAATAGAACTGAGGTCCCAGATATTAAACCACAGACCTATGGCCACCTAGTCTTTGACAAGGGAGCCAAAAAAAGAGAATGGAAGAAAGACAGCCTCTTCAACAAGTTGTGCTGGCAGAACTGGTTAAGCACCTGCAGGAAACTAAAGTTGGATCCTTCTTTTTCACCTTGCACAAGAATTAATTCCAAATGGATCAAAGACCTGGATGTAAGAGCTGACACTCTGAAAACTTTATAAGAAGGAATAGGAGATACACTAGGCCTCCTTGGCACAGGTTGAAACTTTCTTAATAAGGACCCAGAATCACAACAAATCAGAGAAAGGCTGGATAAGTGGGACTGCATTAAACTGCGGAGCTTTTGTATGGCAAAAGACATAGCTAGTAAATTAATTAGGAAGCCTACAGAGTGGGAGAAGATCTTCACCAACCAAACAACGGACAAAGGCCTCATATCTAAAATATGTCAACAACTCAAAAAATTGAATCACTCCAAAACTAATCTCCAAAGTAACAGCCATCCCATGAAAAAATGGGCCAAAGACTTAAAGAGAGTCTTCTCTGAAGAAGAAAAAAAAATGGCCTATAGACACATGAAGAAATGCTCAACATCTCTGGTCATAAAAGAAATGCAAATCAAAACAACTCTAAGATTCCACCTCACTCCAGTTAGAATGGCCAGAATCAGGAAAACGAATAATAACAGATGCTGGAGGGATGTGGCCAGGAGGGATCACTACTACACTGTTGGTGAGAGTGTACACTAGTTCAACCACTATGGAAAGCAGTGTGGCAGTGCCTCAAAAGGCTAAACATAGAACTCCCCTATGACCCAGCAATTCCACTACTAGGCATTTACCCAATCATCCAGAAACAAGGGCATACTAAACCCACTAGCACAACAATGTTCATTGCAGCACTATTCACCATAGCAAAGATATGGAACCAACCTAGATGTCCCTCAGTGGATGAGTGGATCAACAAGTTGTGGTATTTGTACACAATGAAGTTCTATGCTGCTGTCAGAAAGAATGACATTGCCCCATTTGTTCGGGAAGGGAAAGACTTAGAAAAGATCATATTAAGTGAAATAAGCCAGACTCAAAGGAACTTAGGCTCAATGGTTTCCCTCATTTGTCATAATCAGTAGAAACCTTGGGCTCTACCAGCAGAGACCTGACATAGAGCAAAATCTTGATACATAAGGCCATATAGTATGAAGCTATATGAAAGGACCTCGAGGATATTGAAACAAAAGCCATATAACGTATGATTGTTGTCCTTAATGTACTATGTTGTCTGTCATCTCCTTTGCTGTCCCTTGGTTATCTCATATTGTTACAGTATCTCACTTTGTTATCTGATATATTGAATGTATTTGTACTTGGTTATTTGAAATTTTATAGGGAAGGGGGGAAAACCAAGATAGGCGGGGGGGAGGGTAATGGGTACCAAGACATGTGAAAGGGTATCAATGTATGTTAGTTAATTCACCTTCTATATGGCAAATATCATGTAGCCGTTTTACAATTTATATTAAAAAATTAAAAATCATAATATAGAACTTATTATATATTAAGTTTTTTCATATTTTTATTGTAATTAATCGAAGGGTTACATGATATTTTCCAGATAGATGGTGCATTAATTCCCATTCATTGATACCCTTTCACATGTCTTGGTCCCCATTTCCCTCCCTCCCACCCCTACCCCTCATCTTGTTTTCCCCTATTCCCTATCCAATTTGAAATAACTAAATACAAATATATCCGATATATCAGGTAACAAAGTAAGATACTGTAACAATATGAGTTAACCATGGGACAGCAGAAGAGATGAGAGATAACACAGTACCTTAAGAACAACAAACAGTCATTATATGACTTATGTTTCTATATCCTAGAGATCCTTTCATTCAGTGTCCTACTATATGTCCTTTTGTATCAAGGTTTTTCTCTATTGCAAATATCTGCTAGGAGAGTCCAAAGTTTCTACTGATTATGGTAAATGAGGGAAACCATTGAATATATTAATTTTTATATGTATTTTATATGGGTTCAGGAATTTAGGATATAAATTAATAATTTCTGTTTATAGTATTTTGTATTCCCAAAGAAATGTAGAGGAAAGAATAGTTATTGGGAGCAGGGTACCGTATGTCTCATGCCATTTTCTTCCCATTACATAACTTGATTTATAATTTAGTAAAAGATGATTTTGAAAGTTTTTTTTATTGCAATGTATAGAGGAGTCACCAAAAGTTTTTTCTTTTTTTGCCAGTCCTGGGGTTGAACTCAGGGCCTGGATTGTGTCCTTGAACTTTCTCAAGGCTATTGCTCTAGCAGTTGAGCCACAGCACCACTTCAGCTCTTTCTGGGTATGTGGTTAACCAAGTAATTGAACCTAGGGCTTCATGCATGCTAGGAGAGCACTCTACTGCTAAGACGAACTCCTGGCCCAATTTTGAAAGTTTTAACAAAAATCAAATGACTTTATTTCCCCAGTGTCCCAGATTATGTGTGTTACACTTGCATGCACATGTGCAATAACAATATACATTACATAATTATATATGTACATAAATAAATATAATTATTGTCAATATCCAATCTTTCTATGTAAACTTATCACAAAAATTAGATAAAATAACATACTGAAGGAATCATTTCTACTAAGGAATCTTTTTCTACTAAGTGTGCTAATGTGCTGTCATACTGTCTTTGGGAGAGCTTTTGTATGGCAAAAGACATAGCTAGTAAACTAATTAGGAAGGCTACAGAGTGGGAGAAGATCTTCACCAACCATACAACAGACAAAGGCCTCATATCTAAAATATATCAACAGCTCAAAAAATTGAATCAATCTAAATCTAATCTCCAAAGTAACAACCATCCCATTAAAAGATGGGCCAAAGACTTAAAGAGAGTCCTCTCTGAAGAAGAAACAAAAATGGCCTATAGATACATGAAGAAATGTTCAACATCTCTGGTCATAAAAGAAATGCAAATCAAAACAACTCTAAGATTCCACCTCACTCCAGTTAGAATGGCCAGGATCAGGAAAATGTATAATAACAGATGCTGGAGGGGATGTGGCCAGGAGGGATCACTACTACACTGTTGGTGGGAGTGCAAACTCCTTCAACCACTATGGAAAGCAGTATGGCAGTTCCTCAAAAGACTAAACATAGAGCTCCCCTATGACCCAGCAATTCCACTACTTGGCATTTACCCAGTCATCCAGAAACAAAGACATACTAAATCCACCAGCACAACAATGTTCATTGCAGCACTATTTACCATAGAAAAGATATGGAACCAACCTAGATGTCCCTCAGTTGATGAGTGGATCAACAAGATGTGGTATTCGTACACAATGGAATTTTATGCTGCCATCAGAAAGAATGACATTGCCCCATTTGTTCCGGAATGGAAAGACTTAGAAAAGATCATATTAAGTGAAATAAGCCAGACTCAAATGAACTTAGGCTCAATGGTTTCCCTTATTTATCATAATCAGTAGAAACCTTGGGCTCTACTAGCAGAGATTTGGAATAGAGGAAAACCTTGATGCAAAAGGCCATATAGTAGGACGCTAAATGAAAGGATCTCTAGGATATAGAAACATAAGCCATATAATGAATGATTGCTGTTCTTACGGTACTATGTTATCTCTCATCTCTTTTGCTGTCCCTTGGCTATCTCATATTGTTACAGTATCTCACTTTGTTACCTGATATATCGGATATATTTGTATTTGGTTATGTGAAATTGATTAGGGAACGGGGAAAAACAAGATGAGAGGTCGGGGTGAGGGGGAGTTTAATGGATACCAAGACATGTGAAAGGGTATCAATGTATGTGAATTAATGCACCATCTATCTGGCAAATATCATTTAACCCTTCTATTAATTACAATAAATATAGATTAAAAAAAAACAAATGAAGGATACCTATAGAATGGTCTTTGAGTTCTAACACAATAAATAATTAGATTGACTGATTCTCATTATCCACCTAGCTATTACTGAAAATATGTAAAGAGAAAATTTAGTAGCCAAAGACTGCCTGAGTAAGCTGTTTCATACGCTGGAGTAGGATTTGCCTTTTAAATTGTTTACCCATCACTTAAGGATAGTTTACTTTCCAAATGAAACATTCATTTTTTAGGATGATGTTTCTTTTCTGGTCTAAAGACTACTTTTAAGTAACAGTTTAAAATGTTGACATGGAAGTTGAATAAGGGCCATAAGTAAATTTGATTAATATGTATATCATACCTAAATGCAAGCAGTCATAATTATAGGGAAATTATCAAAGCTATAAAGCATTTCCTTTACAAGTACTGAGGGAGAAAAGAATTGGTAAGATTATTGTGTTCAGTTACTCAGCCTATTCAGTCAAAAAAAGTGTTTTTTAATAAGAATCTAACAAAGTTTTCAGAATGTAACCAAATGCAATCCTATTACTTGTTGCTGTTAAAATACTGTGTAACAAATAATCATGAAATGTAGAGATTTAGAATATTCACATTATTATCATGAGTCTATGTGTTATCTCAGTGGTTATATAAACAGTGTAGGATGAAGGTAATCCAAGTTGGGCTAGCTTACATATCTGTTGTCAGTTGACAGTTTAACAAAGGATCCTAGACTAGAATGATATTAGCTTGGACAACTCAGCTTCACTCCATCTCTTTCATATCCTTCACTCACACAAGATTAGCTCACTTTATTTTGGTCATAGTAAGGATCTAGGAATGAGTCAGCTCATTAACAAAAGAAAGAAAGCAAAAATATGCACACTTTAAAAAACCTGTACTTGGGATACATAGACTAGTATCTTATTTGCTAGAGCAAGTCACATGGTCCAGCCTACAGTCCGAATGGGAGAGGACTACACAGTTCTGGGCAAACACCATGGACGTGATATAACCGCTATTTGGAATTTAGAATCTTTAATGCAGTTAATCTACTAAAGCAGACTTTTGTGTTTACTTAGGGACCATAAGAATAGGCTCTGTCTTTGAAGACTTCAGGCCACATTGGTTGCAGTGTTATTGATTGCCTATAGAACAATCAAACTAGTTTGTATATAGTCTAGTTTGCTTCTTCAATCGGTAATTAGTTTTGGACCTGTCATCAATGTTTTGAGAAGTTTTATGAATATTGTAATTAGTTTGGCACTTCTCCCCAATACAAGCCTTTATATTTCTTCTCATAGGCCAAACCTTATTCTTCCTTTCATATAGAAGTTATTGTCTTTGATTAAAAGGAAGCCTCTGAATGAGAGGAAAAACTTCTTTCCAGTATTTCTAGAAGTGGATTTTGGTAGACAAAGGAAAAGAAAATATCTACTAATTGGCATAAATTCCATATGGGTATGATGTGCCATATATAACTATGGCATTCTTCAAGGACTCCTAGATTTAGGATTGTGTGCATATTGCAGGGAATATTAGAAAACTTTATCCTATAGTACCTCCAGAAAAATAATAAAAAGTCATGTTGCTATTGGAATACGGCCCGTCATTGCATCAAATTTTTCTAACTTAAATTTTTCATGCAGAAGCAAGCACTTACCTTGTCAAAGTCTCACATTTTTCAGCCCAAGAAATAAGTTTAGTGTTTTCCTCAGTCAATTTGAATTTCCAAAGAATATGTTGAAAATTATATATGCCTCTACTTTATAGTTAATTAGTAACTTATTCTTCTCTTATCACCGTAAAACAGAAAAGGTCCAGACTAAAATTTCATATGGGAAACTTCAGTGCTTAAGAGGATAAGAATGAAAAACCCACAGCAGTTATTTTTTAAGACATAAAGAAAATGCAAATGTTTGTGAGCTTAGTAGATATATGAAACCACATAAAGCAGTCATCTGTTAAAATAGTTCAAAAGCAAAAGTGTGGTTAGTTATTGACTGGTTTTAATAAGCCTGAATGTTGTTAATTCACTTGCAAAGAATTTCAGTCAAAAGTCAAGCCTTCATTATTTTTCAGTAAGCATTTCATGGTCAGTGTTGGATTGCTTGTAGCTTGTGCTCAGTATCAGGTGGACCAGATTGTGAACGTTAAATTAGCAAAATAACTAGCTAAAATTCTCCTTGCAAGCTTTGATTCCTCCTTGCCTTCCTCCCACACATAAAAATCAGAGATAAGAAAATATATTGGAACAGACAGTTATATAGCCATGGGTTCTTTTTATAATGTATATCACCTTGCTTGCTCCATCTATTGACTTCTGTAACGTCCTTGTATATGGCTGGTGGTGGGATCTGTTTCTGTACATCCTTCAGAGAATATTTATGTAGATAGATAGCCAGGCAAATACAGTTTATACTCAAATTCTGCAGCTTCTACTTAAATAGAATTTTCTACTTTTTTGTTTCCATTATGCCCTATACTACAGTTCAAAATGGCTGTTGTCCTAGTTACAGAAATGGGGAGGAAAACATTCTTGGTCCTTATGAATGGAAATTAGCTTATATTGCTAATAGTGAGAAATTCAGTATCAGTATTCTTTCATTCCAATTCAGCTTTCCTCTGAGAAATTGATCCTGAAGCTAAATTGTTGGAGCTCAACTACTTTATCATTTTCAATGAGTGTGCTGTTAGAATACCATGAAAAGAGAAAAAAGTAAGCATCTGATAATTTGCAAAAAATTGTCCTACAGAAAATAAAATTTCTACATGTCCATTGTCACTCAGCTGCACAGGACTGCTGAGTTAGCTAAGTTTGCACTCTAAACAGATTCCACTATATTTCTAGAATAAAAAATCCATCATCTCAAGGACAGCTATGCATTTATGGACATATTACTTATGATTTATGAAAAATTAAAAATTCATAGTTGCACCTGTGATTGCAGTTCAGTTTCATTGTCATGGCTCTACAAAATAAATAGAAAAAAATTCAACACTAGAACAATAGTGACACATTTAAATATGTTTTTAGTGTTACATTAAGTGTAAAAACAGATTGTTTATGATGTTTGTTATCAACAATGTGTGTATCATGTTGATTACAATATAAATTCTAACCGATGCCTGGCCAATTCTGTTTTTATCTTATAATGTAGCACATATTCCTGCAGCATGTAGCCATCAAAACAGAGAAGACTTAAGCCTGTGGGACATTTGAGAAAAGTACCAGGGTTATTTCTTACATCATTGTTGGCAGCATAACAGATACTCAAGAAGCTGAAACTTGAATATGATACAATAAGACAGAGCCATAAAGCATCTAGATCATCTGTAGAATTTTCAAACATCCACAGCTCGAAAGGCATAACCTGAGTACTACTTTGCTTGTGATAAGCTATGTTGGGCCCAGGGACTCTGCTGGGTTATAGAGCAGTTCCCTTAGTGCCTGAGAAAATATGATACACATTAACTGTTGACACGTATGACAAGAAAAGGGTATAATGGATAGCTTTCTGTTTTGGAAATAAGAATATGAATGTAAGGTACTATGAGACCACTTTCTCAAACAAAATTCTGAAGTCCATATTTGATGAATTTTCTTGAAATCATTGACATCCACAGTGATACTTATAGGAACTCCAATAGATAGTTTTCTGTTGCTTTCCCTCTCCATAGCCCACAGGCTAAATGGGGATTGGTGGCCCAGGACATGAGGATGGACAAGTAGAATCACAGCTCAGATCTAACTGGGCACAACGCAACTCTACCTGGAAAACTGTGAACATAAAAAGCAGCTGGAGACTTGGATGAAATGGTAGAGTGCTTCTCTAACAAGTACGAGGCTCAGAGTTCAATTCCTAATACTACGAAAAGAGAAGTCCAGTTGGAATATTAATAGCATTTGAATTTTGGTCACTTCTTTGACCTAACTGGCACTAATTAATATTTTTTTCTCTTGTACTTTTTAAATAACTCATTAGTGTTTGCCTTTTCCTTAGTGTAGATGCTAGTTTATCTGATTTTTTGAAATTTTATTGAAAAGCCAGGATATATCTTTAAATTATTAAGTTATTAATACTTATTACTTTTGCTTCTTTTTTTGTAAGTCGTGAGACTTGAATTCTGGGCCTGAGGTCTTCAGCTCAAGGCAAGCACTCTACCACTTGAGCTATAGCAACACTTCCTGTTTTCTGGTGGTTAATTGGAGATAAGAATCTCACAGGCTTTTGTGCTTGGGCTTACTTTGAATCAGGATTCTCAGATTTCAGCCTCTTGAATAGCTGGGATTACAGGCATGAGCCATGGCTCCAGGCTAAAACTTGCTATTGTTTACTGGAAGAAATACCATGTATTTCACTTCTTGTAATGTTTTGAAGACATGTGTTGCCTCTTTCTTTGAAGTTCAGTTACTAATTTTTGTGACAGAATACTTACATAGGCAATGAATCTTTTGCCTTCATCTTCAATAGCTACTATATTATTCTAATTAAGAATAAAATTAAAACAATATAAAGGCAGAGATTGTAGTATCTTTTATTCATTTCTGTAGTCCCAGAGCCTGAAATAGTGTCTGATATATAATAGGCAAATAATACATATATGAATGAAAAAATATGAATCAGAAATATTAAGTAATTTAAAATCTTTTAAATCTTAGAGCTAGTATTTAACATTAACCATTTTATTTTTGTACAGTAAACTTTTGAAGTTATTCCAGGAATTTGTTATATAAGTCATAAAAGGTTGCCTATAGTTTCTCTTTAATTCACCTACATTGTGTTGTTTGGTGAAGTAGATCAAGGCTCTCTGTGAAGAGTTGTCAGTGATCTCAGTGTTTTTCTGAAGCATTGGTAGATGCATAATGAATAAGAGTTGTGTTCTATGAAATGTTTTTTTAATTGGAGTGTGTCCATAATTTCTTTTTTTATTCTTTAAAGATTTTTTTATTATATTTTATTGTCTGGATAAGGTACAGAAGGGATACAGTTATATTTGTCAGGTAGTGGGGACATTACTTCTCCAACCTTGATACTCTTTCTCATGTTTTTGCCCCCTTTCCCTTCTCCTACCCCCTCCCAATCATCTTGTTTTCTCCATTCCTTTCCCCATTTCAAATAAGCAAATAAACATATATACAATACACCAGGTAACCAAGTCAGATACATAATTTCATTTCTGGATCATAAGTTATACTTCAGTGTGTTGATCGGGATGGATTCTGAGCATGTGGGATACATTTTAAATAAGAAGTAATTTTGTTTGCAGTGCAATAGCTAGTACATTGCATACAGATCCTGTGGACATTGCATTTCCATCCACATACATATTTTATGTTCAGCAGTTCCAAACAGTAAATATTTGTGTTGATTACTACTTTTGCTGAAGAGGTAAAAAAGCGTGACTCCAGTGTTCAATATTCTTATTGTTTTCCTCAGATATTCAGTGTTTAAAATTTTGCATTCTTGTAATGTACCTTTTGGTAGACAGTTTGGTGACATGCCCCTGAATGAGAGCTAGAGTATAATCAGTCTGCTAACGGGAGCAGAAAGCAACTTCTGAAAATGACCAAGTCCACCTTGTTAATGTCCAGCCTTATTTGAGCTGACTGACTTAATGCAGCTTAATTAATGCCTACGAATGCATGCTTAGTGCATGAAGTGGCTTGCACGTGGAATTTACATCTCTGGAATATCTAGCAACTTGCTGAGGTCCACAGATGTGAAATAAAATTCCTACATCTCCCTGGTGGACACCCATGCTTGCATTCTGTAAACTTGTATCCTTCAGAGACTGAAAGGATGTTGAAGATGATGGGAAGTGATGTTACAGCACACCCTAGGAAGGATTTATGTATGAATAAGAGCTCTTTAATTCCATGATACCCCTTTATAATATCTTTTTTCTTCTCTCAGTTTTTATATACCACAATGATCTTTCCCTTCTCTCACTGTACTGTCCCTCTTACTGACCTTTAGGCCTGTGTTTGTTGTGTTTTTAGCATCCCCTTTCTTCTAGTTAGATACCGTCTGTGAATTACCAGACCAAAAGTTAATAACCACAATATGTAAAGAACTAATTAGGGCCAGGAGCATGGCCTAGTATAGAGTGCTTGCTTTGTATGCATGAAGCCTTGGTATGACATACACAGAAAAAGCTGGAAGTAGTGCTGCAGCTCAATTGGTAGAGTGCTAGCCTTGAGAAAGCCCAAGATCGGGGCTCAGGCCCTGAGTTCAAACTCTAGAACTGGCGAGACAAAAACAAAAACAAAACTTCAATAAACTGAACAAAAAATGAAAAATAACATATAAATGAATAAAATTTTAAACTAGTATTTCAGATGCCATTTTATATCTGTCCTATTCTTTGGACATTTAGTTTGCTGTCTTCCTTTGCTTCTTTATATACACTGAGATACACATCACTCAATCTAACATTATTTTGTTGAAATTTATTACTATTTCTTTTACATTAATTCCTAGGAGAGTGAACCCCTGGAGAAAATAAAGCATACATTCATATATAAATTACTTTTTATTGAGCCCAGGTCCTCCCTGGTAGTTCCTGAGATACTATCCCCAACTTTATCTGAGACAGTTGAATAATTATACATACCCCTAGTGTTCTGCCTCAGTTCTTCCTATATTTAAACCTAAAGTTCATCTCTGTAAAGGTTAACTGAAGTATTTACTTTGTCTCTTCCTACATTACTCTGTACTCACATTGCATAGTAAGTCTGCTCTTCTTGCCCTTCAGCACCATTCTGCTCTTTATTTGGGAAATTGAGGTAAGTGGCAAGACTCCACTTGTTGGAACTCCTAGAGCTGGGTTTCTGGCCTTGTATATATGTCATTCCAAATTGTTTGGAGTGGAATAAACTTGTCTTGTTGTTTCCTTAGCATTTGTGTTTATAAAATATTTACTATTAAAAGAGGCCCACATTAGGATAGGTCATTTGTCAGCTTGACAAAGGAGGGGAGCAGAAAGGTTTTTGTTCTCATACTTTGCCCGCATGAGTCTTGATTATTATATTAGCTGTCTAATAGTGACAAGTGAGTCCAGCTCCCTGGTCACCTCATTAATTATATTAATGATATCAGACACTTACGGGAAGATAGAGAAATCCCTGCCCCATCATTGGGTGTCTTTCTATCAGGGGTCCAAATCAAGAAGTTTTAAAGATATTAACAAGGACAGCAAGCAGGCAGTTGATATTAATTCCCCTGAAAGCAGTAATGAAGCAATCAGCTTCAAAACAAGCCAGCAGTAACCTGGTGAAACCTTAAGAGAGTTGGAATCATCTAAAATTAAAGTTACTTTTTCCTCGTATGAAAGTGTGTTTTGGGAGGTTAGTGAAAGCAGGCAGAGGTTAGGCATGAGACAGATTAGGCTTCAATCTGTTATCAGTGTTTAGATTGCTTGCAAGAGAAGCTCTTTTCAGGTTGGAAAATGAGCTGTGCAAAAGCTGAGTATACCAGCCAAATACCAGCTGAGTATACCAGAACTGGTATTTGCTTGTGTAACAACTAGTGGCACAAGATGGGATTCTTTTTTTCATATATTTTTATTGTAATTAATAGAAGGGTTACATGATATTTGCCAGATACCCTTTCACATGCCTTGGTCCCCATTTCCCTCCCCTCACCCCCACCCCGCATCTTGATTTCCCCCGTTCCCTATCCAATTTCAAATAACCAAATACAAATATATATCTGATATATCAGGTAACAAAGTGAGATACTGTAATAATATGAGATAACCAAGGGACAGCAAAAGAGATGAGAGATAACATAGTACCTTAAGAACAACAAGCATTCATTATATGGCTTATGTTTCTATATCCTAGAGATCCTTTCATTTAGCATCCTACTATATGGCCTTTTGTATCAAGGTTTTTCTCTATTGAAAATCTCTGCTAGGGGATTCTTATGTATATTGTTCTATTTAATCAGAGAGGAGAATCACTTATGGAAATAGCAAAGAGTTCTATTGTGGAAATGGATAACAGCTATAGTTGGGTGTTGAACACAGGCTGAGAACACGGTGCAACATAGACTGCCATCTCAGATACCCCACAAATAATTGGAACTTGAAATCATTGTTCCTTGATGTGTGCATAGCCAAGAGCACTGAATTTCATTTTTCTTTTGCTTTTGTCTAAAGTACTGCAAAAATTGGTGTTATCAGGATACCCTGAAACATCATCCCTGTATGAAGATTTGAAGTCTTTAAAGCATTTGGTAGTATACATAAGTGATTGGCTCTATCTCTATCTCAGGAAACAGCAGCTGCTTCTAAATGAAAAGTGCTGCATAATCCCATAGAAATCTCTCTGACTACACTGTATGGAGTCATGAGACCAGTTAATGGAGACTTACATATCCTAACATGACTACCCAAGGCTTTTTAAATCCTCCTCAAGTGTCTATATAGAGAAGGGCAGTAAAGACTTGTACTTCAGTTTCCTCAGTGGCTGAAGACATAAGGACATTGAGTGTTTAAATGTCCAATGATTCTTATGAACCATGGCTGAATAGTGCTTGTGTACAGAGAGGGAATCTGAGGCAATAATGCTTGTGGACCTAAGTGGGGAGAACTCCTGAGATAATTTTTATGTAGGAAATAATGCTAGGATTTATACAAAGACTGGTTTTGCTGGTAAAAGCAAATCTTCTTCTTGGATACCTGGACAAATCACCTTAGGCTCTTCACAGGATTTTTAGGTAACTCCTATGTAATTGTATTATGTTTAGCAAACAGAAAAGTCACCAGTCCACCTCCTTGTCTTCCAACTAGAACACATGCCCTAGTTTCTCATGTTTCTCCTTTCTGAAGTTACTGATCTTCAATGTCTCAGATTACTCTTAGTCTGTTCAATGTCCTCCTTGTCTTTTCCATCGAATCTGACAACCATTTATATTAACAGTGTGTGTGGGTGTATGCTGAGCATTTTTGAAGTATAATAAATTATTTCTACTTTGAGCTCCATCTAATTAGACATCCTGACTGAAATTCTGCCTGTGGTTCACTGTTGCTAAACCATGAAGAGTTTCGGCTTAAACAGTGGTCTTTATTCCATCCATCTAATGAACGTTTGTAACTAAAGGAGTGATTTTTTTTCTGCTCATTTTACTGGTCAAAATTATCACAGCGTTGGAATAACTGGAATTTGAAGGGAATTCAGAGACCATCTGGTCCAATCCTCTCCTTTGTTCAACTACAATAAATGAGCCTCAGTGCTTGAACACGTGGTGTCTGAAGTAAAACTGGAATCTAGATCTCTGGTCTCCACGTCTGGTACCTCATTGCCTACTATGATTGCTATCCTTTTTTCTTAAGTGAAATAGTGTTATTGCCTAATTTTCAAAACAAGGAGATGCAGGGAATGAAATCTTGATTAATCAGGGATCTTTGGTTATCAGCAACTGAACTTAACTCTGGCCATTTTAGAAAAAATGTATTTTTCGGAAAGATCATTAGAGGATCACTGTGTTCCTCAACCCAGGTTGGAGTGTAAGGAACAGAACTCAGGGTTTGGTCAGACCTCAGGAGTCTTCACATTCTAGTTGGCTGTCTGAATATCCTCATGTTTCCTGGGGATGGGAATGCATTACAGTCTCTGCTGTATTCTGTCAGTGTCATGAGCACAGTTGTAGACAAGGGCCACAAAACCTAGCAGGTGAGTTCTGGACCAGTTAAGTCTTCTGTGGTTGAGTTCTGCAAGAGTCTTGTGAACACTGTATTGTGTGAATGGTAAGGCTAAGATGTTACACCTCCAGTAAAGCCTAAAAGAATCCCACAAACAAACTAATGGTAGTGCTGTAGAAAACAAATGAGCATGTCCTTGTAGAGAAATTGATTAGCGATCCTGGTTTATCAAATAGGTCAATTTATAATAGAAGGTAATTACTAAAAATTCAGAACAGTTGGTTTAAGCCATAAGGACATTTTTCTGCCATGACCAAGTGATGCAATCAAGAAACCAGACACAGTTCATGCTTTTATATGCCATCTTTGCCTTGTTTGTTTGTCACTCTTAAATTGCTAGCTAATAGCTACAGAATGGCTGCCATGTATTACATTTATATTCTGAAATAGGAAGCAAGACTGTGTCCAAGACATCCAAAGAACTACTACTTCCCTTTATATCCGAGGCTACATTTTTCGGTCCTGAGGCATCTGGCTTGTTTTCCCACCTATTTATTGTAGACATATGGTCGGTGGATGCCAATTAACAAGACAATGGAATTAGAAAAAAATGACAGATTTACTCTCTGATAGTAGATTAAAAAATAACTATTCCCCTTCCCAAGAGGTGATTTTCCACAAGAAAATCACTGGCAGTTTTATACCTAATGAAATACCGTCACAATTAGCCAAAAGAGAAAGGTGAGCAAGGCAGTTATGTAGGAGACCAATTTCCTTGCTCATTCGTTAGGGTGGTTTTTTTGTGTGTGAGATTTGGAGCATGCAGGTCCCATGAAGAACAGATATATAGACTAAAAGACTGGTGAAAATTGACTATACAGGTATCAGAAAAACCCAAGAGAATTAAAAAAACATTTTTATGTGGTACATATTGAATGAGTGATTGAAATATGTGTTAACAGAAAGTATTCCCAATATATATTAATGCATCATGTATATATATATATATGTATATATGCATGTTGACTGTTTTATAAATGACAGTTTAAAAAATATATCCCAGGGAAACAGATAGCAATGTATACAAATGTTTACAAGAAATATGTTTATTACTTATAATTATGAAAACTGGCATAATTGCCTGGAAACAAGCAAAGGTTTATGTTTTTGAAGGCAGTATAATGAGTTCAAGAAAATTAAATGCTTCTGTGGAATAAATCAGGTTTGCAAATAAACCAGGTTTCCTCAAGAAAAAAATAATTGCATATTACAAACTATTATTTCTGCATTCTGAAATTGCTATATGTTTATACAAAGCTTATAATTCTCTAAAAAATACTCAGATTTTGCCTAGGGTAGACCTTTATTCTAAGACTGATTTTAGATGTAGAATTTTGCAATCAGTCATCAAAACCTGTTTAAATTTTGATGTAGAATTTAGATTGAATGCAATGTTATTTGCAACTCATAGTCTTAGAAACTGAGGTCAAATAGGTGCCTGCTGATAAGTAGTACCTTCACCTCTCACTTGGAAAATCATTTACTCAACTACAAAGGTATTCCTGTTCATTCTCCTCTACTTACTATTGGTTTTCTACCCAGCAGTCAGACTGAACTTTTATATACTCATCCAGATGGTGACACATACACAGACACTCAAACTTCCTAGAGCCTTCTATCACACTCAGTGATACCCTCAACCCCCTTTTCAGACTCATCTCTTCCTCTATTGCCTACCTCATCTTCTACAACACGTAATGTGATCACAGTGGCTTCCTCATGGGTCTTAGCCTCACCTTGCTTCTATGACTTTTGAGGACGTGTGAATATGTCTCTTCCTCTTCTTGGATAGAGGTATCTAAGGTCCTGTCTGAAATCTTCAAATAGCTCATTTGCTAACCTCTCTCAAGTTTGTGTTCTGGTGCGTCTTCCTGGCCTGTAAGCAGAGTTTCATTTCTCTGTATCATTCTTTCTGTGTGGTGTGCCTGTTGTGCTTTGTATTTGGCTGTGAGTTCCACAAATGCGAGGATTTGTCTTCTTCTCTGTCGTATCCATATGAGTCACTGGGTCAGTGTTTAAACCATGTTTAATTTATATATCAATCCATAAGTCCTTTGAATAAGTGGATCACTTACCACTTAGGGCCCATGGTTTCTAACTCCAAATGACATGTTTTTTTCCTTACTGCCCAATAGAACATCTGTAGAGTCATAGATTATATAGATAGACATGTATCAATTAATCTCTGATTAGAACATGCTTAATATGATTCTTCATTATACTGAGAAAATTTTATTTTCTTACATAGCTGTGCATCTGCCAAGCAAGAAATGAAGATTTATGTACTTTAAGCTTATGATAATTCTGTTTTATAAGTATACATCAAAGGGAAGAACATTTATATTCATTAGAAAGTCTTTTTGACTTGTCCACAAAGATTCATCACAATTTATTTTTGCCTCTTGCTTAAGCATTGTGATGAATTAAAATAGATAATTAGATAAAAAGCTATTTATAATGTATCATAGCTATTGGTAACCTCAAAGTATTCAAAGCATCATTAATAGCAAAGTGCATAAAGATGGAGTAGTTCAGTTTGCCATTTATAGTAAATTATGCAACCCTTTAAAGTAAAGCAAGAACTTGAGTAATGGATGATCCTGAAGATAATGTCAAGGGACTGGTGACAGTCAGTGGCAAGGGAAGCTAGGCTTTGGAAAAAAATAGTTCTGTAAAATCTGTGTACCAGTTGCTCTTTTCCATCCTCATAATAACAATGCAGACCTATCCCATCCCTGACCTGTAAATCCCTGCGTGTTTCCCCCAGTCTCATGCTTCCATCTTAACCCTCTGCCAACGCAGATTCTTTCTAATTACTGTAATCTTATTCCTTAAGCATGCTATAGAAAAGGAATTGTCAGTAATATTTTGGAAAAGTCCTTTTTATCTTTCTTAATTATTTATGAAAACTTGACATCAAGAGATGAGAAAATTCCTGCTAAAAATCAACTAGCCCATAAAAGATGGGTTATGTATACACACATTTTATTATTTCTTTTGCAGTTTTTTTATTGTATTTTGTTGTCGGGGCAATGAGGGGTGACATTTACATTCATCAGGTAGTGGGTACATTACTTCTTGAACATTGATTCCCCTTCTCATGTTTTTGTCCCCTTTCCCTCCTCCCCCAGTTACCTTGTTTTTACCCTTTCCTTTCCTATTTCAAATAAACAGATAAATGTATATACAAATATCAGTTAACAACTCAGATATGGTAACTACATGAGATTAACCACGAGGGGGGAAAAAGAAAAACGAAATAACTTCACATAGTACATTAAAACAACAATCACTAAGATAAACCTCTTGTATCCATATCCTAGAGTTCGTTAGTCTCATCCTATATGGACATATATACATAGCTCTTCTTGCAGTTTTTTTTTTAAACTGAATTTTTGTACTTGTGGTTCTTTAAGTTGTTTCTATGTCTTGGCTACTGCAAGTAGCATTTTGATTAGTATGAAAATGCTAATCTCTTCAATAATTTATTGCCCCTCTTTCATAAAAATACCTAGAAGAGGGATTGTTATACCATATGTTTTTATTTTTTTGAAGCGTCTCCATAGTAATATTCATAGCAACTGCAATATCTTACACTTATCTATTGCTTTCTTAGTGATATATGCCAAGGACATTTGAGTAATCTGAAATTAGTTTTTTCTTTCTAGAGCCAAACAGGAGAACTTAGAGAGACCCAGAGGGAAAAGCAAGTGAGGCACAAATGTGATGGTGTTCGTACTATCACTGAGAGCACAATTACCAAACATGAGAGGGCAAAATGTCTTTGTTGGGTATTTTAAATCAGATTGCACTCTGTGAGTCAGGGAGTGAATTTGGCCTACAGGTGTTTTTATTTGGTCAGCACAGTGTTCAATAAGCATTTTTGGAACCATTTATAAGTATCTAGTTGTATGAAACTTTAACATAAATTCCAAGTTTATTGATTGTTTATTTTTTTGAAAATCAAATACGTGGCATAACAGTTCTGCCAATGTCATTACTTGACATTGAAGCTGAAACTAGGCCATTATTTTTTTGTGTTGGGTACATGCTTTTCAGTTTATCATTGTCTCCATGTATCTTGACCAATCCATTTATATTACCTGAGAGACATATAGATGAATTTGAGCTGTGGCATCTGATAAAGAGGCTGGTGAGATGTTCTCCTGAGACTGTCTGATGCTACAATTAAAAAATTCTTGAATTTTTACATTTCCATATTCTCTAGACAACCCTTGTATATACTCTGCTCTGTAGAATAATGTTTTGCTAAGATAATAATACAGTAAGGACTTCGGGATCAAATAGGTTTAGAAGTACTAAGTAGTGTGTTCCAATTTGGAAACTTACTATCATATTCACAAATTAAGGCTCTGAGAAGATAGACAATTATGTGCCTGTTGAACTCAGATGAAGTCAGTGTTTCCTGTACTTATTTCATGTGCAAGTCTACACTTGTATGTCAGTATGTTGGTGGACAAATACATAGGTATTTAAGTATTACTACATAAAGCATGGTCATGTCCTAGGATAATTATCTTTGTAGAAAAAAATGGGAGAGATACTGATAGAGAAAGCAGAGAAATGTTTATTTTTCAGCCTAGGTAACCAAAGTAATGAGTTTTCTGGAAACAGAAATCCTCACATTTTAATTTTGTTGCTCTGAAATCATGATATCAGTCTCCACTTATGGCGATTTTACTTATATATCAGAATTTAAAACTATATTTTCCTTAAGATATAAAATTAAATGGCTCTGATTTTTTATATTTTTCATGTATAGTTTTAGTTCCAGATGCAGTAAGACTGTCAGTTTCTTGTTACCCACATGTGGGTATTTCATTAGTGGTAGTCAAATCATCCCTGATAGCTTAAGGCTGATGGACAGATTTACATGTGTACAAGACTTAGGGACCCCAGGTTTTTGTTTTCATCATTTTCTCTTCAGTTCAGTGACTCAGTAAAGTTCAATGTTAAGGTCAACATAATACTTCATTTGCTTTAGAATCATGACATTTGGGTGAATCTACTTAATACAAGGGACACTAATTTTAACAGAGGAACTCTCACAGGAAGGTAAAAATGGATGAATGTGGTAAAGTGAAGAGACACACTCTAATCCTGGTCTAAGACACACCATAATCCAAATACCAGACATTATCTTCATTAACTTTTTTGGATTGGGGGATATCATTTAACTGAGATAGTATTTATCCTCTACCCAATATCACGTGAACCTAAGTCAAGGGAAACAAAGTTTGAAGTAAGAATTTCTCATTTCCATTTATTTTGCTTTTTAGAAACTCTATAAAGAGCATTTAGCCACTGTTTTTTTTCCTAGTTGATGTAGTTGTGCAATTCCAGAGATTAAAAGCTCGTCTGTACATTTATAGTATTGTTAGAGATAAAATATATGCTGTTGTGTTTCTTGTCTTTTTAAAAGGACCCTTAAAAAGTGGTTTTATTTGCTTTAGGTTATTGACTGATAAGTAAGCAGTTGTTTTGTTTCTAGGATTTTATCTACTGGCAACCTTACTGTCTGCTTTCCATTTAATTTTATTTGCTGTTATAGCCCATTACATAATTAACTCTGCATTGTAGAAAATTTAAAAGCTAAAGAAAGCCATTGGAGAGCACTGTTGAATAGTTTTCTTATTTATAAAAGCATGATCTACATTAAGCTTTGCCAAAGACAATTAAAATGTGAGAACCACTGGTGTGTTTGTGTCTTGATGAAAAGTATTACTGTGAAAAACCCAAAATTGTCTCTTGAGAGTTTGAGAAATCAAGACAGTATAAAACACAAAACAAATAAATAAACAATAGCCAAATTGTTGTATTTCTTATTCACTTATATAAAAATATAAAATATCTTATGATAATTTGCATATACATTCCATTCGTAGGAGAGACTGATTTGCAGCTATACATTAGATTTAATTTGTGAACCATTAAGTTCTGCCAGAGTGTCTTCTCATACTATGTTCTCTTTCCAGGCAATCTCCGGCATGTCCAGCATTTTAGTTTCCAAGTCTATGTGAATATTCCCAATTCCTTCCTGCAGACAGTACCCTCCTTGCAGGAATAGACTTACTATTCTGCATGATTACACATCTTTACCTGGATGTCTCAAACGCATGTCCATAGTGAAAGAATATCCTCTATGTAAGACTGTTCCTAATATTCATCAAAAAAATCCAAATATGTTCTATGATCCTATACTACGTAAAAGTATAGGAGTGCACATATATCTTCCTCTTTTTGAGATTAAATTTGCAAATGCAACAAGTAGAAATGTCAGTATCTTCATGGAAATCCTCTTTTTTATTCTATTTTTGTATTCTAAAAATGATATATTTTATTTATATACAATATCTATGTTTGTTTTTTGTGTTTTTTTTAATTTTTTTATTTTTTATTGTAATTACTAAAAGGGTTACATGATATTTGCCAGATAGAAGGTGCATTAATTCACATACATTGATACACTTTCACATGTCTTGGTACCCATTACCCTCCCCCCCACACCCCCTACCCAACTTGGTTTTCCCCCCTTCCCTATCAAATTTCAAATATCCAAATACATATAAATTCAATATATCAGATAACAAAGTGAGATACTATAACAATATGAGATAACCAAGGGACAGCAAAGGAGATGAGAGACAACATAGTACATTAAGGACAACAATCATTCATTATATGGCTTTTGTTTCAATATCCTCGAGGTCCTTTCAATTAGCTTCATACTATATGGCCTTATGTATCAAGATTTTGCTCCATTGCAGATCTCTGCTAGTAGAGCCCAAGGTTTCTACTGATTATGATGAATGAGGGAAACCATTGAGCCTAAGTTCCTTTGAGTCTGGCTTACTTCACTTAATATGATTTTTTCTAAGTCTTTCCATTTCGTAACAAATGGGATGATGTCATTCTTTCTGACAGCAGCATAGAATTCCATTGTGTAAAAATACCACAACTTGTTGATCCACTCATCAACTGACGGACATCTAGGTTGGTTCCATATCTTTGCTATGGTGAATAGTGCTGCAATGAACATTGTTGTGCTAGTGGGTTTAGTATGCCCTTGTTTCTGGATGGCTGGGTAAATGCCAGGTAGTGGAAATGCTGGGTCATAGGGAAGTTCTATGTTTAGCCTTTTGAGGCACTGCCACACTGCTTTCCATAGTGGTTGAACGAGTTTGCACTCCCACCAACAGTGTAGTAGTGATCCCTCCTGGCCACATCCCCTCCAGCATCTGTTATTATTCGTTTTCCTGATCCTGGCCATTCTAACTGGAGTGAGGTGGAATCTTAGAGTTGTTTTGATTTGCATTTCTTTTATGACCAGAGATGTTGAGCATTTCCTCATGTGTCTATAGGCCATTGTTGTTTCTTCTTCAGAGAAGAATCTCTTTAATTCTTTGGCCCATTTATTAATGGGGTGGTTGTTACTTTGGAGGTTGGTTTTGGAGTGATTCAATTTTTTGAGTTGTTGATATATTTTAGATAGGAGGCCTTTGTCCGTTGTTTGGTTGGTGAAGATCTTCTCCCAGTCTGTAGGCTTCCTATTTAATTTACTAGCTATGTCCTTTGCCATACAAAAGCTCCGCAGTTTTAATGCAGTCCCACTTATCCAGCCTTTCTCTGATTTGTTGTGATTCTTGGTCCTTATTAAGAAAGTTTCGACCTGTGCCAAGGAGGCCTAGTGTATCTCCTATTCCTTCCTGTAGAGTTTTCCGTGTGTCAGCTTTTACCTCCAGGTCTTTGATCCATTTGGAGTTAATTCTAGTGCAAGGTGACAAAGAAGGATCCAGCTTTAGTTTTCTGCAGGTGCTTAACATGTTCTGCCAGCACAACTTGTTGAAGAGGCTGTCTTTCTTCCATTCTATTTTTTTTGGCTCCCTTGTCAAAGATTAGGTGGCCATAGGTCTGTGGTTTAATATCTGGGTCCTCAGTTCTATTCCATTTTTCTTCAGGCCTGTTCCTGTGCCAGTACCAAGCTGTTTTGAGAATTATAGCTCTGTAATAGAGTCTAAAGTTTGGAATTGAAATTCCTCCGGCGCTGTTCATTCTGCTAAGAAGTGTTTTTGCTATACGGGGTCTTTTATTATTTCATATGAAATTTTGGATTGCCTCTTCTATTTCTTTAAAGAATGACATTGGGATGTTGATGGGTATTGCATTGAATTTGTAGATAGCTCTTGGCAAGATTGTCATTTTCACAATGTTGATTCTTCCAATCCAGGAGCATGGGAGGTTTTTCCATTTCCTTAGTTCTGATTGAATTTCCTTTTTTAGGCTTTTAAAGTTTTCATCAAAAAGGTCCTTTACATTCTTAGTTAAGCTAATTCCTAGGTACTTTATTTTCTTTGAGGCTATTGTGAAAGGATTTTCTTTCCTGATTATTGCCTCGTTCCTCTCACTGTTGGCGTAAAGGAAGGCAGTTGATTTTTGAGGGTTCATTTTATAGCCTGCTACTCTTCCAAAGCTTTGAATTAGCTCAAGGAGCTTGGGAGTAGAGTCTATAGGATTCTTTAAATGCAGAATCATGTCATCTGCAAAGAGGGATAGTTTTCTTTCCTCTTTCCCTACTTGGATCCCCTTTATGCTTTCTTTTTGCCTTATTGCACTGGCTAGGAATTCTAGTACTATGTTAAAGAGGAGTGAAGAGAGTGGTCATCCTTGTCTCTTTCCTGATTTTAGAGGGAATGGCTTTAGATTTTCACCATTAAGTGTAATACTAGCAGTGGGTTTCTCATACAGAGCCTTTATTACATTGAGGAATGTTGCATGGATTCCTAGTTTCTCCAGAGCTTTTAGCATAAAGGGGTGTTGGATCTTGTCAAATGCCTTTTCCACGTCTATTGAGACAATCATGTGATTTTTGTCCTTGCTCCTGTTGATGTGTTGAATTATATTAATTGATTTGTGTATGTTGAACCAGCTTTGCCTCACCGTGATGAATCCAGTTTGATCATAGTGTATAATTTTTTCATGAGTTGTTGTAGATGGTTGGCCAGTATTTTGTTGGGAAGTTTTGCATCGATATTCATCAAAGGGATAGGTCTATAGTTCTCTTTCTTTGATGAATCTCTGTCTGGTTTGGGGATGAGGGTTATACTGGCTTCATAGAATGAGTTTGCTAAGGAACCTTCATTTTCAATTTCGTTGAAGAGCTTGAGGAGTATTGGTGTGAACTCTGCTTTGAAGACCTTATAGAATTCAGCTGTGAATCCATCTGGCCCTGGGCTTTTCTTAGGTGGAAGTTCTTTATTTGCCATTTCTGTTTCAGAGCTTGAAATAGGCCTATTGAGTTGGCTTAGTTCTTCTTGGTTCAGTGTGGGTATGTTAATATTCGCTAGGAATTCGTCCATTTCATCTAGATTCTCAAATTTGTTGGTGGAAAGGTTTGAGAAGTATTCCCTCATGATATTCTGGATCTTGGTAATTTCTGTCGTGATATTACCATTTTCATCTGCGATTTTGTTTATTTCGATATGCTCTCTTCTTTTTTTGGTAAGATTTGCTAAGGGCTTGTCAATTTTGTTAATTCTTTCAAAGAACCAACTCCTTGTTTTGTTGATTCTTTCTATAGTTTTTTTCTATAGTTTTTTATTTCTAATATATTGCTATATCCTGACAATTTTCTGTGGTGGTGCATGCTTTTGTAATCCCTGTGCTCAGGAGGCTGGGACAGGAATACCTTGGGTTTTAGCAGCCTGGGATACATAGCGTGAACCTGTCACAAACCAACCAACCAACAAGCAAACAACCAAAACACAGTTTTATAACTGTTCATCTATGTTTAAATTCTTAACTGGTTATGTAGTATAAACTAGAGTTCTTTGTCCACCTCCCTTAAGACTTCTGATGAGGATTTCTTGCTCCTGTATTTCTTTACACCAATCCATGTAAGATGTGTTGTGTATCGGAACACACCACATATTCTCTCTTCTAAATGCCTTCAGGGGTTTTCATTACCCTTCTTTCAAAACTATGGCTTCTAAGGTAGCCCCTCAGGTCTTTTATGATGTGGCCTTCACTTTGCCTTTTAGGTCTTCTATCTTCTATTTTCTTTTCTTCTATCTCTCCAGTGCAGATCTGTGTCTTTCAAAATTTGTTTAAAGTGATTTTCAATCCATGTTGACTTATCTTCTTTACTTCAAATGTCACTTTTCCGTGAAACCATTTTTTTCTTTTTTTCGTATATTTTTTATTGTAATTAAGAAAAGGGTTACATTATATTCACCAGATAGAAGGTACATTACCTCACAAATATTGCTACTTTTTCTCATGTCATGGTCCCCATTTCCCTCCCCCCGCCCCCTGCTCATCATGATTTCCCCCCTTCCCTACCCTATTTCAAATAACCAAATAAACATATATACAATATATCAGATAAGAAGGTAAAACTACTATAACAATTCGAGGTAACCAAGGGAGAGCAAAAGAGATGAGAGATAACATAGTACATTAAGGACAACAATCATTCATTATATGGCTTTTGTTTCTATATCCTGGAGGTCCTTTCATTTAGCATCATACTATACTGCCTTATGTATCTAGATTTTGCTCTATTTTGAATCTCTGCTAGGAGAGCCCAAGGTTGCTACTGATTATGACAAATGAGGGAAACCGTTGAGCCTATGTTCCTTTGAGTCAGGCTTACTTCACTTAATAGGATTTTTTTTCTGTCTTTCCATATCCTTACAAATGGGCCGATGTCATACTTTCTGACAGCTGCATAGAATTCCATTGTGTATAAATATCATATCTTTTTTTTAAATTTTTTATTGTAATTAGAAAAGGGTTACATGATATTTGCCAGATAGAAGGTTCATTTATTCACATGCATTGATACCCTTTCACATGTCTTGGTACCCATTACCCTCAACCCCCGCCCCCCACCCGCCTTGGTTTTCCCCCCTTCCCTATCAAATTTCAAATAACCAAGTACAACTACAACATCTTGTTGATCCACTCATCAACTGAGGAGCATCAGATCTACCTTTCTTATCCACAAAATCCAGAGGAATTTCTGCACATGAACAATTGGGATTCTCTTTAAATTTTTTTTCTGTAAAATGCTTTCTTGTGTCTTTTTCACCAAAGATAATCTGAACTGTTCCTGTCACATGGGCTACTAATAACTGGGTTGGTATTTTTTAAATGGGAGTCCATTGTTTTGTGTTGTTTATTTGTGGTGATAATGGCTTTAAATTTAGGGGTCTTGGACATTGCCACTTGAACTACACGTTCGGGTACTTTTTGCTTTAGATTCTTTTTTGCCATCGTGGGGTTTGAAGTCTGGGCCTGGGTGCTGTGCCTGAGCTCTTCAGCTCAAGGCTACCCCCCTACCCCTTGAGCCACAGTGCCACTTCCAATTTTCTAGTGGTTAATTGGATATAAGATTCTCATGAGCTGGCTTTGAATTGCGATCCTCAGGTCACAGCCTCCTGAGTAATTAGGATTATAGGCACAAGCACTGCATCTGGGAGGAAGGTGAAATTTTTTTTGGCTGTCCTGGGGCTTGAAATCAGGGCCTGAGCACCGTCCTTGAGCTTTCTCAAGACTAGTTCTCTACCACTTGTGCTACAGCTCCACTTCAGGATTTCTGTTTTCTTTTAAAAAATTTATTCCTTCCTGTAAAGTTTTCAGTGTGTCAGCTTTTACCTCCAGATCATTGATCCATTTGGAGTTAATTCTAGTGCAGTGTGACAAAGAAGGATCCAACTTTAGTTTTCTGCAGGTGCTTAACCAGTTCTGCCAGCACAACTTGTTGAAGAGGCTGTCTTTCTTCCACTCTATTTTTTTGGCTCCCTTGTCAAAGATTAGGTGGCCATAGGTCTGTGGTTTAGTATCTGGGTCCTCAGTTCTATTCCATTGGTCTTCTGGCCTGTTCTTGTGCCAGTACAAATCTGTTTTGAGAATTATAGCTCTGTAATAGAGTCTAAAGTTTGGAATTGAAATTCCTCCAGCACTGTTCTTTCTGCTAAGAAGTGTATTTGTTATACGGGATCTTTTATCATTCCATATGAAATATTGAATTGCCTCTTCCATTTCTTTAAAGAATGCCATTGCGATATTGATGGGTATTGCATTGAATTTGTAGATAGCCCTTGGCAAGATTGTCATGTTCACAATGTTGATTCTTCCAATCCAGGAGCATGGGAGGTTTTTCCATTTCCTTAGTTCTTCTTTAATTTCCTTTTTTAGGGTTTTAAATTTTTCGTCAAAAAGGTCCTTTACATTCTTAGTTAAGCTAATTCCTAGGTACTTTATTTTCTTTGAGGCTATTGTGAAAGGAGTTTCTTTCCTGATTATTGTCTAGTTCCTCTCACTGTTGGCATAAAGGAAGGCAGTTGATTTTTGAGGGTTGATTTTATAGCCTGCTACTCTTCCAAAGTTTTGAATCAGCTCAAGGAGCTTGGGAGTAGAGTCTATAGGATACTTTAAATACAGAATCCTCTCATCTGCAAAGAGGGATAATTTCATTTCCTCTTTCCCTACTTGGATCCCCTTTATGCTTGCTTCTTGCCTTATTGCATTGGCTAGGAATTCTAGTACTATGTTAAAGAGTAGGCCCGAAACTTTCGTAATAAGGACCAAGAATCACAACAAATCACAGAAAGGCTGGATAAGTGGAACAGCATTTAACTGCGGAGCTTTTGTATGGCAAAGGACATAGCTAGTAAATTAATTAGGAAGCCTACAGAGTGGGAGAATATCTTCACCAACAAAAAAACGGACAAAGGCCTCATATCTAAAATATATCAACAACTCAAAAAAATGAATCACTCCAAAACTAATCTCCAAAGTAAAAACCATCCCATTAAAAAATGGGCCAAAGACTTAAAGAGAGTCTTCTCTGAATAAGAAACAACAATGTCCTATAGACACATGAGGAAATGCTCAACATCTCTGGTCATAAAAGAAATGCAAATCAAAACAACTCTAAGATTCCACCTCACTCCAGCTAGAATGGCCAGGATCAGGAAAACGAATGACAGCAGAAGCTGGAGGGGATGTTGCCAGGAGGGATCACTACTACACTTTTGGTGTCAGTGCAAACTCGTTCAACCACTATGGAAAGCAGTATGGCAGTGCCTTAAAAGGCTAAGCGTAGAACTCCCCTATGACCCAGCATTTCCACCACTTGGCATTTACCCAGCCATCCAGAAACAAGGGCATACTAAATCCACTGGCACAACAATGTTCATTGCAGCACTATTCACCATAGCAAAGATATGGAACCAACCTAGATGTCCGTCAGTTGATGAGTGGATCAACAAGTTTTGGTATTTGTACACAATGGAATTCTATGCTGCTGTCAGAAAGAATGACATCATCCCATTTGTTAGGAAATGGAAAGACTTTGAAAAAAATCTTATTAAGTGAAGTAAGCCAATGGTTTCCCTCATTTGTCATAATCAGTAGAAACCTTGGGCTCTACTAGCAGAGATCTGCAATAGAGCAAAATCTTGATACATAAGGACATATAGTATGAAGCTAATTGAAAGGACCTCGAGGATATTGAAACAAAAGCCATATAACAAATGATTGTTGTCCTTAATGTACTATGTTGTCTCTCATCTCCTTTGCTGTCCCTTGGTTATCTCATATTGTTATAGTATCTCACTTTGTTATCTGATATATTGAATTTATTTGTATTTGGATATTTGAAATTTGATAGGGAAGGGGGGAAAACCAAGACGGGTGGGTGTGGGCGGGGGAGGGTAATGGGTACCAAGACCTTTGAAAGGGTATCAATGTATGTGAAGTAATGCACCTTCTATCTGGAAATATCATGTAACCCTTTTACTAATTACAATAAAAAAGGAAAAAAAATTGAACTTTTATTTTTTAAAAAATTTTATGGTCAGGATAATATATAGACGGCTTACAGTTACATTTTTCAGATAGTAGGTACATTAGTTCTCACACATTGATACCCCTTCTCATGTTTTTGTCCCGCATTTCTTTCCCCCACTGCCTCCCAATCTTCTTTTTTCCCCCTTTCCCTTCCCTATTTTCAGTAAACATATATACAATATACCTGGTAACAAAGTCAGATACGGTATCAACATGAGATTAATCATATGGGCAAAAAAAGAAAAGAGAAATAAGATAGGACATTAAGAACAACAACCACACAGGATAAACTTTTTGTTTCCATATCCTAGAGTTCATTTTATTTGGTCTCATTCTATATGACCTTATGTACATAGGTTTTGAGGGCTTTCTTAAGGCTAGTGCTCTACCACTTGAGGCACAGCCCCACTTCTGGCTTTTTCTATGTGTGTGTTACCAAGGACTGGAACCCAGGTCTTTGTGCATGCTAGGGAAGCACTCTACCCCTAAGCCAAACTCACCGCCCTGCTTTAGATATTTGTTTTTAGTTTATTTATTTTATTTTGCTTTAATTATTTTTTTCAAGTAGTCTTGCATTTTTGCTAAGTCAAAGACTATAATCCTCCTACTTAATGCTTATAGCATAGCTAGTCATCACACCAAGGTATTGGGTGAGCGGGGGCCTCATTAACTTTTTGACTGGGCTAGCCTGGAAGTACATCTTCCTGATCTCCACATCTGAGCAGCTAAGAGTACAGACAAGAGCCACTGTGCTTAGCATGTAGTCTATTTTCATGAAAAAAATTAGGCCTGATTAAACTTGGCTATACAGTTTTGGTGCTGAAAATATGTAAGTTGTGTCTGGATAGAAAATTCTTAGTCACAATTTTCTTTAAAAATTACTAATTTCTATAATTCATTCACTTGAATTTACCTTCTGATGTAATTTTTCTCATTGTGGTGGCTTATTGCCTATCCAGGGTGCTATGTTAAACATTACATAGCTGGGCTTATAACTGTTAAAGTATGTGCCAACAGGATATTGATAGTTTGTGGAGTGAAATGAGATGTTAGGAGAGCTATGCAGATAGCTCTCAGAGAATAAGTACATATTGTATTTCAAATGCCTTGATCAGTGTAGATGGATGCACATGTATTATGTGAAATTATTATTGTATGAAATTATTTTCATCTATTCATAGAGAACAGTGGGCAATGGAGTTATGCCACTCACACCCAACAATGACAGAGTCTGGATATTAACTCTAGGTCAGCCACTGGGAGGCTACACTATCCAAAAAAATGGAAAATTTCTAGATGCATAAGGAATTAGAATTCATTGGTTATCTAGTTCTCTACTTATGCAATGAAATACTTTGTATTTTATACAATATTGTCAAATTCTCTTTTTGTGGTGTCTCCTATCATATACTACATCTTTTCTGTATATGTACTATACCCACTTAAAAACTTTGATATTGTTGGTCTTTGATGATTGTAATTGCTTTCTGAGAGATCATTGGAATGATGGAATAAATGTGAAGTTTTCAGGCTCTCTTTTTCTTTTGGCAGCAGATTGGTTGAAATGAGACAGCATTACTTTATTAATAAAAATTTGATGGTAATTAGGACAGGAGCTAGGCCATGTTAAAATGAAAAATAGCTTTTGATATGCAAATGTTTGCTGCCTTCAGAAAATTAATCACATTCCTATGGTTTCTGGGGAATATTTAAATGACTTAAGGCAGTAGTCTTCAAGGACCTTAGAAGTCTTCCAATAATTAGTTAAAAAGGGTAGCATTAAAGTAGCTGAGTAGGCCCACTGTGAGCCTTTGTTTTGAGCCCTTCATTTTACAGATTTGAAAACAGACACACAGAAAATTGTCTTGTTCCTCAAGTTGCAGGGAGATTTGAACCCAGGTCAGATAGGTTTTTACTTTGCGGCCTTCCAGATCACATGGCCATAAAATATACCAGGAATACTTGCAAATCTGGTACCTAGATTTTACAAATAAACCAGCTGTGTAGTTATTCTAGGATCACTCCTTACTTTAATTATTAGCTAGCATTTATTTTCATCACTTCTCCTTTCTTATTGGCCTGTGTATGAAAACATGATTTGCTTACTGTCACTGTATGATAGGAAAAGAATCAAGATTGTATTGTGTTTTAGGCCCGGTGCTTCAAGCTAGAAATCCAACAGTTAGGTCTTGAGCTACACGAGGAAAGAAAAACCAAGGGATGAATACTATTGATTTGAAGGGTAAAATGGAACCCAGCAAACCCAGAGGAGGCTAAGGGAGTACAACGTTCATATTTTATCAAGTCTGGCAGCCATCCATCTCCGGAGAGAAGATTGTGAGGGACCTGTACCTTATGCAGAGGGTGAGAAACATGAAATGAGCAGGTGGCACCTCTGTGATATAATCCTGACGACCTTGTGCCTTCTGGAAAATTACTCCAACTTTGCAGGCAAGTGGCACCAATGCAAAACATGAGATTTGGATTAGGAGGTCTTTGTAAAGATTTCTTTCTGCTCTGAAATTGAGGTTTTGTCCTTTTTTGAAGCATTACAATAATACAAGTTTACTCTGGCTTTCCATCAGCACTGACATTTTTGTTCTATCCTTGAGGTTTTGGAAGTTTAATGATGTTGAAATTTGTGGCCAAATGATGCAGTTTTTGAGGTAATTTATAGAAGCACAGACCTTTTCTCATTTCTCAGTACATTCCAGTTAGGCAGATTTTTCATCTTGAAAGATTTCTGTATCTGTTGCTTTTATTTTGAGTTTTTTCAGACATCACTTAAGTTATTTAAAGGAAGAATTTTTTAAATAGATAATTGCTAAATTTGCAAATTTATGGAATGCATATCACTGTTAAACTGAAGAAGACTAATTAGAATCTAAGTTGGAACAATAGCTGTGTCTGCTCAATTTCTGATTATTTTGAAGTTTGAAGCTGTGCTTTATTTAAATTAAACTTCTTTTGTGTTTCTTCTTCTTCATTTTAAGATTGATAGGCTAGGAAACCTAACCATTTCAACCAAGTCCCACTGAAGTGATTAATTTGAGTATTGCTTTTTCTCATCCAAATTAAATTAATACAGAAGAAGAAAAGCATCACTTTTTATCTGATTACATTTAATTGGTTCCACTTTAATAAGCAAAAATTTCTTTAATATAGTTTTTGAGTTTATTACAGTGTGCAATTGTGCACTTCGGTTCCTGTATTAACTTGTCACTTTAGGGCATGGCTGCTTTGTGCTATTCTAACACTTCGTCTTTCAGGGTTGGATTGTAAGTTACCTCATGTGCGTATTCTTGGGCAGAGGGTGCATGGGCGCACTGTGTAGGTTACGATTTTATTTTATTTTTCCTTCACTTTTTTTATTGGCCTCATGTAGCAGTACAAAGAGGTTTTCATTTTGATCTGTCCATACACACCTAGAATGTGCTTTGATCAGACTCACACCCCTCCACCACTTTCCTTTATCCTTCTTCCCCCATCCCAGAACAATTTCAAAAAGCTTTTTGTGCCATTTTCACGTATGTCTGTGAAGTATTTTGGTTATATTTTGATGATAATGACCCCTCCATCATCTTCTCTGTCCCTTTACCCCTGCCTCTAATATCCCAAGGAGGACTTACATCCTGTCATTCATTTTTTCAAAAGGGTTTCACTGTGTATTTTATAAATGTGAACACAACATTTTAAATCAGATTGACTCCCTCCTTACTTTTACTATTTTAAGCCCTATATAGTCATAGTAAGAAAATATTTTGTGATAGAGCAGCACTATTGATACTGATAGAAGAGGATGGGTGACCGAGAGATGGAGCGAGGGAAACTGAAATGGAGTTGAAAAACAGTAAGTCTTATAGAATAGTCATTTGTTGGTCACTGGTAATTCAGGACTCTGGAGTTAGAGGTAACTTAGCTCAGGCCAACCGAGCCTGCAGCTGCACATATTTTCTATAACAAAACACTTTCATAATATCTTTGGGTCTCAGTTTCCTCACAGTGAGGGGCTGACTCTGGTGATTTTGCCTAGTTTCAAGATTCCATGTGAACCTATTTTGTTCAATTGCTGCGAAAATTGACCACAGTCTATTCAGTCTTTAGTAGTTCATTTCAGGCTCATCTTTTTGGATGTTTTGGTAAGAGAAATGAGAAAGAATCTCCTTGAAATTGAGAGAGAGCCATTCAGTGAGACAATCTTATTCCTTAATGATACCAATTCTCTCCACTTTAGGAAGGTCAGATTACTCTGTCCTACAACACTTGGAGTTTATTTGTTTTCCAAAGTTCTACTTCCTGGAACTTGTGAAGGAATTGTTCTTTTCTTGGAATCTCTTATATTGAGAGACACATATTTGTCATATATGTTTGTAAGTTGCTTAAATTCTTAATAGTCAGAGGTGCATATTTGTAGGATAGTTTTTTTTCTTTTCTAAAAGCTCAGAAAGGTAAAAAGATTCAGTTTTTCCACATTGTTTGAATCACTTTTAGCTCTTTGTTTTTTTTATTGTAATTAGTAAAAGGGTTACATGATATTTGCCAGATAGAAGGTGCATTAATTCACACACATTGATACCCTTTCACATGTCTTGGTACCCGTATCCCTCCCCCCACACCCCCCATCGGTCTTGATTTTCCCCCCTTCCCTATCAAATTTCAAATATACAAATACAAATAAATTCAATAAATCAGATAACAAAGTGAGATACTATACCAATATGAGATAACCAAGGGACAGCAAAGAAGATGAGAGACAACATAGTACATTAAGGACAACAATCATTCATTGTATGGCTTTTGTTTTAATATCCCGGAGGTCCTTTCAATTAGCTTCACATTATATGTCCTTATGTATCATGATTTTGCTCTATTGCAAATCTCTGCTAGTAGAGCCCAAGGTTTCTACTGATTATGATGAATGAGGGAAACCATTGAGCCTAAGTTCCTTTGAGTCTGGCTTACTTCACTTAAAATGATTTTTTCTAAGTCTTTCCATTTCCTAACAAATGGGGCGATGGCATTCTTTCTGACAGCAGCATAGAATTACATTGTATACAAATACCACACTTGTTGATCCACTCATCCACTGAGGGACATCTAGGTTGGTTCCATATCTTTGCTATGGTGAATAGTGCTGCAATGAACATGGTTGTGCTAGTGGGTTTAGTATGTCCTTGTTTCTGGGTGGTTGGGTAAATGCCAAGTGGTGGAATTGCTGGGTCATAGGGGAGTTCTATGTTTAGCCTTTTGAGGCACTGCCACACTGCTTTCCATAGTGGTTGAATGAGTTTGCACTGCCACCAACAGTGTAGTAGTGATCCCTCCTGGCAACATCCCCTCCAGCATCTGTTGGCATTCGTTTTCCTGATCCTGGCCATTCTAGCTGGAGTGAGGTGGAATCTTAGAGTTGTTTTGATTTGCATTTCTCTTATGACCAGAGATGTTGAGCATTTCTTCATGTGTCTATAGGCCATTTTTGTTTCTTCTTCAGAGAAGACACTCTTTAAGTCTTTGGCCCATTTTTAATGGGATGGTTGTTACTTTGGAGTTTAGTTTTGGAGTGATTCAATTTTTTGAGCTGTTGATATATTTTACATATGAGGCCTTTGTCCGTTGTTTGGTTGGTGAAGATCTTCTCCCAGTCTGTAGGCTTCCTGATTAGTTTACTAGCTATGTCCTTTGCCATACAAAAGCTCTGTAGTTTAATGCAGTCCCACTTATCCAGCCTTTCTCTGATTTGTTGTGATTCTTGGTCTTATTAAGAAAGTTTCGACCTGTGCCAAGGAGGCCTAGTGTATCTCCTATTCCTTCCTGTAGAGTTTTCCGTGTGTCAGCTTTTACCTCCAGGTCTTTGATCCATTTGGAGTTAATTCTAGTGCAAGGTGACAAAGAAGGATCCAGCTTTAGTTTTCTGCAGGTGCTTAACCAGTTCTGCCAGCACAACTTGTTGAAGAGGCTGTCTTTCTTCCATTCTATTTTTTTGGCTCCCTTATCAAAGATTAGGTGGCAATAGGTCTGTGGTTTAATATCTGGGTCCTCAGTTCTATTCCATTGGTCTTCAGGCCTGTTCCTGTGCCAGTACCAAGCTGTTTTGAGAATTATAGCTCTGTAATAGAGTCTAAAGTTTGGAATTGAAGTTCCTCAAGCGCTGTTCTTTCTGCTAAGAAGTGTTTTTGCTATACGGGGTCTTTTATTATTCCATATGAAATTTTGGATTGCCTCTTCTATTTCTTTAAAGAATGACATTGGGATGTTGATGGGTATTGCATTGAATTTATAGATAGCTCTAGGCAAGATTGTCATTTTCACAATGTTGATTCTTCCAATCCAGGAGCTTGGGAGGTTTTTCCATTTCCTTAGTTCTGCTTTAATTTCCGTTTTTAGGCTTTTAAAGTTTTCATCAAAAAGGTCCTTTACATTCTTAGTTAAGCTAATACCTAGGTACTTTATTTTCTTTGAGGCTATTGTTAAAGGAGTTTCTTTCCTGATTATTGCCTCGTTCCTCTCACTGTTGGCATAAAGGAAGGCAGTTGATTTTTGAGGGTTCATTTTATAGCCTGCTACTCTTCCAAAGCTTTGAATCAACTCAAGGAGCTTGGGAGTAGAGTCTATAGCATTCTTTAAATACAGAATCATGTCATCTGCAAAGAGGGATAGTTTTATTTCCTCTTTCCCTACTTGGATCCCCTTTATGCTTGCTTCTTGCCTTATTGCACTGGCTAGGAATTCTAGTACTATGTTAAAGAGGAGTGGAGAGAGTGGGCATCCTTGTCTCGTTCCTGATTTTAGAGGGAATGGCTTTAGATTTTCACCATTAAGTGTAATACTAGCAGTAGGTTTCTCATACAGAGCCTTTATTACATTGAGGAATGTTCCATGGATTCCTAGTTTCTCCCGGGCTTTTAACATAAAGGGGTGTTGGATCTTGTCAAATGCCTTTTTCCTGACTATTGAGACAATTATGTGATTTTTGTCCTTGCTCCTGTTGATGTGTTGAATTATATTAATTGATTTGCGTATGTTGAACCAGCTTTGCCTCCCTGTGATGAATCCAGTTTGATCATAGTGTATAATTTTTTGATGAGTTGTTGTAGACGGTTGCCCCGTATTTTGTTGAGAAGTTTTGCATCGATGTTCATCAAAGATATAGGTCTATAGTTCTCTTTCTTTGATGAATCTCTGTCTGGTTTGGGGAGGAGGGTTATACTGGCTTCATAGAATGAGTTTGGTAAGGAACCTTCATTTTCAATTTTGTTGAAGAGCTTGAGGAATATTGGTGTGAGTTCTGCTTTGAAGACCTTATAGAATTCAGCTGTGAATCCATCTGGCCCTGGGCTTTTCTTAGGTGGAAGTTCTCTAATTGCCATTTCTATTTCAGAGCTTGAAATAGGCCTGTTGAGTTGGCTTAGTTCTTCTAGGAATTCATCCATTTCATCTAGATTCTCAAATTTGTTGGCATAAAGGTTTGAAAAGTATTCCCTTATAATATTCTGGATCTTGGTAATTTCTGTCGTGATATTACCATTTTCATCTGCGATTTTGTTTATTTCGATATGCTCTCTTCCTTTTTTGGTAAGATTTGCTAAGGGCTTGTCAATTTGGTTAATTCTTTCAAAGAACCAACTGCTTGTTTTGTTTATTCTTTCTATAGTTTTTTTGGATTCCAAATCATTTAATTCTGCTTTGATTATAATTTTTTCCTTTCTTCTACTGGGATTAGGGTTGGTTTGTTGCTCTTTTTCCAGGAGCTTAAGGTGAGACATTAACCTTTGTGTTTGCAATTTTTCCAACTTGTTGTTGTAGGCACTCAGCGCTATAAATTTTCCTCTGAGTACTTTGCTGTGTCCCAAAGGAGTTGGTATTTTGTGTGCTCCTTACTGTTAAATTTCATAAACTGTTGGATTTCTGTTCTGATCTCTTCGATGACCCATTGGTGATTCAACAATGTGTTGTTCAGTCTCCATGAGTTACAGGGTTTTCGTTGGTGGAGGTGTGTGTGCAGTTCCAGTTTGATGCCTTTGTGGTCTGAGAGTGTGAATGGAATAATTTCTGTGTTTCTGAATCTGTCCAGGTTTGTTTTATGGCCTAAGATGTGATCTATTTTGTAAAATGTTCCATGTGCTGCTGAGAAAAATGTATATTGTGTTGTTGCTGGGTGGAATATTTTGCAGATGTCTGTTAGATCTAGTTGGTCTATATAGTTGTTTAGTTCTAAGGTTTCTCTGTTGAGTTTTTGCCTTGTTGATCTGTCCATAGGTGAAAGTGGTGTGTTAAAGTCACCGACAATCACTGTATTTCGATCTATGTATGGTTTCAGTGTAAGTAAAGTTTGCTTGATTAAGTTCGGAGCTCCGGGATTGGGTGTGTAAATATTTAGGATCGTTATGTCTTCCTGGAGGAAAGATCCCTTTAGTAGTATGTAGTAACCTTCTTTGTCTTTTCTTACTAATTTTGGTTTGAAGTCTATTTTATCGGATATGAGGATGGCAACTCCAGCCTGTTTATGGGGGCCGTTAGCTTGATAGAGTTTATTCCAACCTCTCACTTTAAAAAGATGCTTGTTTTTTTGGGTAAGATGTGTCTCTTGAAGACAGCAGAACGATGGCTCTTGCTTTTTGAACCAACTAGACAGCCTATGCCGTTTAATTGGAGAGTTGAGTCCATTGATATTGAGAGTTAGGATTGAGAGATATTTATTAGGTCCTACCATTTTTAAAAGCTTTTATTTGGGCCTGTGTCTTGACAGTTCTTGTGGTCCTTATGTGGTATGCTGTTTAGGTGCCATTTCTTTCCCTATATTGCAATTATTTTGGTTTTCTATGTATAGAACATCTTTCAGAATTCTCTGTAGTGTTGGTTGTGTTGCGACATATTGTTGCAGCTTTTCCCTGGAATGGAATGTTTTTATTGTTCCCTCAATTATGAATGAGAGCTTAGCTGGGTACAGTATTCTTGGTTGGTAGTTATTTGACTTAAGGGCATGACATATATGCTTCCAGTCACTTCTTGCTTGCATGGTCTCTGCTGAGTAATCTGGGGTTATTCTGATTGGTTTTCCTTTATAGGTTACTGAACCCTTTTCCCTGGCTGCCTTTAGGATCCTTTTTTTGGTTTCTACTGATCCAGTTCGGATTACGATGTGGCGGTGAGATGTTCTTTTCTGGTCAGGTCTGTTTGGGGTTCTAAAAGCTTCTTGTATCTGAATGGGTCTGCCCTTCTGGATATTTGGGAAATTCTCTGAGATGATTCCCTGAAGTATATTTCCAATACCATTGACCTCTTTCTCCAGACCCTCCTCAATACCAATTAGCCTTAAATTAGGCTTCCTAATTGTATCTTGGACCTCCTGAAGCGCTCTCTCATTTTTCCTAGATTTGGATTGACTCATTTTCTGTTCTTTCTCTATAATAACTAAATTATCTTCAGCCCCGGAAATTCTCTCCTCTGCATTGTCTAACCTGCTATCAAAGCTATCTACTTTATGTTTCATCTCCCTTGCTACTAATTGCTCATTTTTGATGCCTTGCATCTCTTGTTTTAGATCATGTATGGATTTCTTTAGCTCCTTGATTTCCATTTGAGTGGTTAGCTCAGTAGCTTTATTTTCTTTGAACATTTGCTGGAGTTCAGTCACCTTTTTATTTGTGGATTCTATGAATTCATCCATCTTTCTTTGAACAGCCTTTATTATGGCCTTCTTTATGGCTTCTTCTTTTTTATTTATAACCTTGTTTATGGTTTCTTCTTGTTCAGCTATGGCTTCCTCCCTTATCTCTTTCTTTATATTTTCACATTTTTCATTAATGATGTTTACTAATTGCATTTGTACAGCACTTGGAAGACTCTCCTCTAGGTTTGCCAATGACTGTTCAATTGGCTGTTTACATTGGGTGATGGAGGTGGGAGATGTTGTTTCTTGATTTGACATTTTTCTTGAGTTTCTTGTTCTGCCCATTTGAAAATGGGAGCTAGATTAATACTAAACACGATTATTGATTTTCAGATATAACCAACCTAGACCTCTGTAGCTGGCAGACTCTAGATGTTCACAAGTTTTGATTGGTGTTATCACTCTTTCTTTTTGTGCAGTTACCGACTAGTCTAATTATTCACTGATAAGTAATTTATATCCAAAACAATAAGCCTCTCAATCCAATCTCTATTGTCTTTAAGTCCCTCTGAGCCTAGAGAATGATTAAACACCTAGATATTCAATGATGCTCAACAGCCATCAAGTGTAGATCCATGCAGTGTAAGGATTGAAAGAGGAGCAGAGGTCCAGAGATAGAAAAATAGAATTAGAGAGGTCAGGGGGTAAGTAGGTAGAGTATTTGAGTACAAAGTTTGGAGAGTGTTAGAATAAAACTTATGTGTTGCTGCGCGACTAGCTCTTAGCCCAGCCAGTGGCCTCACAGTGGACCATGGGATGGATCTGTGAGCTTCCGTCTGAGCGCGGGTTTGCGGAAGTTTTCCTGTGCTGCTTCCAGGGGCGGCCCCAAGCCAAGGGTCTGGGGATTGAGAGTTTCAGGAGTTCTCAGCAGGACCAGGAGGAGGCCCCTCTGTTCCCAGGGGCGGGGCCCAGCTGGGGACGTGGGCTCCAAGGGCGGAGACGCGTCTTTTTGGTTCTCAGAAGGGGAGCTTGGCTGCTGGTAGGCCCTTCAGATCCCTGCTGTGTTTCCACTGCTTTGTCAGAGTCTGTGACTGTGGGGGTGGCCCTCGGTGGTGTCTTGCTCAGGATTCCCAGCTGGAGGATGCCCTGCTCGAGAATTGAGTGGGGGCAGATGCTGGCTCCTATTTACCCGCATCCCCTACCCACTTTTGTAAGGCAGGGTCCCAAAGTCCTCCACTCTCCAGATCCAGTGGCCTGGGTGAGGAGCCTGGTGGGTGGGTGGGAGCTGGGACAGCTCCGCCTGCCCTGGTGGGGTGCTGAGTCTTAGGGTCTGCCCGCTTGTCAGTCTCCAGTCAAAGGGCTGGGGGTTGAGCCTGTTGGGCAGGTGGGAGTTGGGGCATCCCCGCCTCCCTTGGTGGGGTGCTGGGTCTTATGGGTAGCCCGCCTGTCAATCTCCAGTCAATGGCCTGAGGGAGGGGACTGTTGAGGGGAGGGACAGGATTCTAAATTCCTTGCTCCCCTGCTCCCACCAGTCTTTCTCGGGGCGGGGTGTTGGGGTCTGAGTTAAGTTCTATTGCCTGGAACCCGCTCTGCTTTCCCGATGTGTTTGGGGATGCGCTGTATTACACACGCCTCTGCGTCCGTCTGCGGGTGCTCCATGGTGGTGGGGAGTCTTTCACTCCCCTCTGGTCTCCGCCGCTGCCTGTGTTCTGCTTCTGGGTTTCGCTGCTTGATGTTCTGGTTCCGCGTCTCGGTTCCGCTGCTTCCGCCATTCACTGGCCCGGTTCTGTGCTGGTTTCTGCAGCCGTTGGGCTCCCAGCCTGGTGCCCTCCACTGCCGCCGCTTTTCGTGGATTAGAACCGGTGCCCGCCCCCGCTTTCACCGCGTGGAGCCGGTGCCAGCTCAAGTCGCTTTTTGCGGCTTGGTCGGGCGCGGCTTTCCGCGGCTTTGGGCTAGAGGTGGGGGAGGGGTCCTCGCGTTCCGAATTCTTTGAGAAAGTTGGATGTGAGCATTATCTGGATTTCTTTTCCGGTTTGAGTCCTTCTCCGTTGCTTTTTGAGTTTGTTGTTGTGGATTTCTTTTGATAGTTGGCTCGTGGGACTCCCTGGTTCTCTCTTTTTGTCAGAGAAAGCTAGGCAGCATCCCTATTGTCTCGGCGCCATCTTCCTGATCTCACTTTTAGCTCTTTGTGATAGATATTTACTTCTAACAAGCTTTTCAAGACAGAGTAGCTTTAGACTCATTCACAAGTTGCAAAGACTCTAGGGAAGATTCTCATATACACTGCACCTAGTTTTCCTTCTTAATAAATATCTTATATCACTATGATACATTTATTACATGAAATAGACAGACACTGATATATTATTTTTAACAAAAGCCCATATATTTTATTCCATTTCCATTTTTCCCCCTAATTCTCTTCTGTTTCAGAGTTGTACTGAGGATTGCACTTGATGCTGTAGGCTAGTGACTCTCGAATGTAATCCTAGCTACTGTAGAGGCTGAGATCAGAGAGGATCATGGTTCAAAGCTAGTCCAGGCAGGACAGTCTCTGAAACTCTTATCTCCAATCAACCACAAGAAGACCAGAGTGGCTCTGTGGCTCAAAGTGGTAGAGCACTAGCCTTGAGCAAAAGAGCTTAGGGACATTGCTCAGGCCCTGAGTTCAAGCCTGCAACTGACATTGACTCCTCCTCTCTGTATAGACTCTTAGACTTCTGTTTCAGTTTTGATTACCCTTCCTGGTTTTAAGGAGCATGCTTTGTGAATTAGATAGTATGTTCCACTGTCATAATTCTTCTCTGATGATCAGAAGGAATATCTAGCATTCTGAGAACATAGAAGTAAGACACTGTTGTTATCATGCCATGTTAAAGGGACATACTGTTGATATGTTATCACTGTTGGTATTATGTATTTCTTTAGAAGGAAATCATTATGCAAAATGTATATGCACATGTAGGGAGTTGTTTCTGAACCTCATTGAGTTTGGAGTACCTTCATAAGTTATTTGGAAATCTCTATGAAGGAGAGATTCTCTGTTCTTTCCTTCTGTTCAACCTGCCCTTTAGATGAGAATGAATTGATGGACATTAGTTTTATACTTGTGGTGATAACCTAACACAAATCTATTACTACCTAGTTGCCTCTAGAGCTCTATGAGCTCTGTGCTACAACTCTGCCACATGATTACCAATACATTTTTGCTTTTAAAATTCAGTTTTTATTTTTAGTACAAACTATTTATGGTCACAATGTTAGAAACAGGCATTCCCTGAGGATTATTGTCTCCTTGTATTGGAGAATGGTGTTATAAAGCCAGATCTGGAAATTAGGCATGTTTATTACGTTTTGTGTGTTGCTCTTTGTAGCTGAGAGAACAAAGTGAAAAATAGTATCTTTTGCATGTATGGACACATTTCCATGTGTTTTTTTAAGATGTATGGAAGTTCATATTGCTGTTTCTGACCATTTCTTTCCTACAGGCTTTGAGTTATTTTAACTCCATGTGATATATATTTACTTGTAATAAACTTTTAAAGTCCATGTAGTTTTAGATTTTTGTGAAAGTTGTGAAGACAGTACAGAGAGTTCTCAAGTAGTCTACAGCTGCTTTCCTGTATTATTAATATTTTACTTTTGTATGGTACATTTGTCACAATTAATGAACCACATGAATCACTCTAATTTTGCCTCCTGGCAAAGCACACAGCCTCTACCATCTACCATACATAATTTTATTGTTTAATATATCGTGTAAAATGGTTCATGAGTTGTTAACTGATAACCAATGGGAAACAACCATGTCAACAATATAGTGTAATGGCAAGTTATTGTTGCATGTATTAACAGTCTTCACTCATTTTTAAAGTTACTTAGTTTTATACATGTTGTCCTCACACTTCTCAATCAAATTATTAAATACAATTTTATTTTTTAAAAGAATTTATTAACATTGATTTTTACATCATATTTCAAATGACATGTTTAACAAATAAGTGGGAATTTTATTATAAAGAGCATCACTTTTGACTATATATTAACAATACATACATACTTTGGAGAATTTGAGCATCAAAATGACTAAAATTAAAGGTGGAAATTTTCTTAAATATAGTATCATGTAGGAAAATATATTAGTCACGATATCTTAAATGAGCAGGCAAGTCATTTGAAAACATACATAAGCATGCATTTTACCTCTCAATGATGGTGTTGCTTAAGAAAAGATTAATACCTAAGAGTTTGTGATTTTTAATATTATGAACTGAGTTGGAGAGATTTTCAAATGATGTTATCTGAAAGCTTTTATTCCTATTGGATTTGTTGAAAATTTTGGCTCATGAAACCCTGACATTAATCAACAATTCGGTACACACAATACACTGCTGATACATCATGGTAAATTTTGCTGTATTTTGAACAGAATGTCACACTCATTTAATTGAAAAATTTGACATTTTGAATACAAAGTAGCATTAAATACGATTTTAAGTACAGTTAGATGGACTTGTTATAGTCTACCTTCCATATTTGTTTTTCAGTTGAATGTCTTTAGCCATTATGTTTAATCCTTCCAAGAGTCTTTGTTACTCATCTTTTAATCCTTGCCTATGAAAGAATTTATGTAATAAATCATGTGATTGAATTGTGTGATAAATCTCCACCTTAGACCCTGTGAATGTGTCTGCTGTCATGACCCCTTCTACTTGGCCTTATGATTATTTGCTTGCATATTTTATGCCCTACTGCACTGTGAACACTTCCTGTGCTGCAATTAAACTCTTCTTTTTCAGAAGTTAGTATGATGCTTTTGGCAGAGAAGATATGAATTAAAGTTTTGGATCCATGGGTCTTTGAGCTTCTGTATACAGAGTAACATTATTATCACAACATGAGTACTGGGTAGTTGGATTGTCTTGAAACACACATTTAAGTTGCTTGTCAGATGTTTACATGCAACATTTGGCCCAAATCTTAGTGTACTGCTTAAGAGTGAGGACTGTGATTAGAATGTCTACAGCTCTTGGTTCTATCTCTCAAAATTGTGTGACCTTGGGAAGAGAACTTAATTTCATAATCTTCCAATCTCTTCTTCTGTACAATGAGATTTATAATAAAATCAAGTTTATGCCATTTTTATGTGTTGAATGCTATTAAAGCTAGGCATTATTAATACTGACTTACTGATAAATTTATTCTAGTCATATCTGCAATACTTTTCCTATTTTTATTACTTTCAATAGAATATTTTCATCGTCATGATCACCCCTTATTTCTAAAGATTTCATGGCTGGTTTTTCCAGTAGAGAGAGAGAGAGAAAGAGAGAGAGAGAGAGAGAGAGAGAGAGAGAGAGAGAGAGAGAGAGAGAGGGAGGGAGGGAGAGAGAGAGTGTGTGTTCTCTTTCTTTGCACTGAAAGCAGTGATGATTTCCCAGCATACATCCATTGCTTGGCTCCTGGTTGAGAAGTAATTACTTTGTCATTATCTCCTATGGCATTTGCCATCTGCTGGCAGCATCTCTGAAATGATCCAACTCTTCTGTAGTCTGCCAGTAGTTCATATTTTTATTGGCTGTACTTCCAATTCAAGTTCTCTCTTCTACATTGGAAAATATGGCTGATTTCAGGAGACTTGATAATTACAGGAATCTTTAGCTTGCACTACCGAAAAGTATCTATTTTACTTTGTAAAATCCTGTTAAATGTGAGAGAAAGAATCCCTTAGAAAGGAGAGCAGAATATTGTGATACCATAAATTTTGGTTATACATCATTTGTTAACACAGAAATTATTGGAAGTGATTCAACTTTGCAATTTCTACACCACAAATGGCAGTGATCTTTGAACAATAAGGTTTAGAAGGCAGTACATGTTTTGCTTTAGTGCTCAGCTTCTCTAATTTTGGATTCTAAGCCATTTTCCCTATAGGTCGTCTAGTTTCCTGATGTTCTTTTAAAATGTCATTGCCAAGGACTGTTCAACAGGCTGGATTTGCATCTTCAGAACCACTGCTTTCCACAGCACATGAAGGATATTGCCAACCTGACACATCTTTTATCCTTTGCACTTCTGTATTTATCTTTCATGTGGATCTATGCCAAAGCCTCCTTTAAATTTTAGTGGAGTGCCTCTTAGCCCTTGAATTCCCTTTGTCTGTAGGGAGGCATATTCTTGAAAGGACTCCAGGAGGGCAGTTATAATGAGTGATCCTCTCATTTTCCTCATACTCTTACAGACCTGCCAAAAAGCCGCTTATTTCACCAAAGGATGGTGCTGTCTGAAAGATACTCTTGTGAACCTGAGGGATTGCTGCCTAGTCAGGTCCCCTGGAAGATGTCTTCGATTTGCATTTTAATCACTAGACCAAAAGCACAGGCATGAATTATGGAAAGCACTAACTCTATGACTTTAATTCTCTACTTTATTGCTGTTTGTATTCTGCATCATGTGTCCCTTAGGAATATATCCCAATAAATTAAATATATGTATATGTGTGTGTATATAGGCCGATATGTAATATCTATATACACACAGGTTATAAATTAGGGTTTGACTGTTGAATTGACAAAATCTTTTTTGTTTTGAAAATTTGTGGTTTGTGAATATGTTGATAATGTCCAGTATTGGTGAAAAGGTAGAGAAATAGTTATGATTATTTTTATATACTATGGGAGAATAAAAATTGCATAACTCTTTAGGGATGTTAATCTAGCAAAATCTTAAAATTGTTCATTTCTAATTCACTTCATGAGAAACTGTGTATAAGATGTGGTATTAGTTACTGGGAATGACAACGTATTGTTACCATTATCAATCTCATTTTTGTTTGAAGTAGGGCTATAAACAAATTAAACAAGCTAGTGAATAGCAAGAATGTTTTATGGTGATTAATGTTCTGGTAAAATGTAAGAAATGGTATTGGGGAAGTTATTTTACTTGTTTCACGTGGGTAGTCAGAGAAGGACTTACCATGGATGTAATATTTAGGTAAAGAACAGAAGGAAGTAGGAGAGAAGGGCATGAAGAAAATTCCAATCCAAGCAGGAGAAACTAGCAAATGAAGAGGTCTGAGGTGGAGGCTTGTTGAGGAATTCTGAGTCATTCCGAGCATGGATATTGGAATAGAAGCTGTAAGAATGGAGGAGATGGTAAAAGTAATGACAGAGTGAAGATGACCAGTTCAGGGAGACAGAGGTCATTGAATACACTTTTTAAAGGACTTTATAGACTTTATAGACTGTTGCTGTTTAATTTCTATGTAAAAGAGGCTATCAGTACCTAAAGTTCTATATGCAAGGATTTTTTTGGAGCACTGGGTTATGTTGTCTTTTTTTGTTTTTGGCACAGGTGTATATAATTTTATAATTCTATATGTACTTTCAATGTAGGATACGGTCATTATATGAAAGCTAGTTATCATTTTTTATCTAGTTATTTAAGGTGCTTGTTTACCCTTTCTCTAAACTTTACAGAGAAGTGATTCAATAATTTGCATTGTAATTTATTCCCTTGTCCAGATATAAATAAATACACACCACAAAATGCTAATTAAAGCAAACCTTGTTATTCAAACAATTCATTATTCAAAGAAGTTCTCTAATATTTAATGTTAATTTTATTTTGTGGATGTCAACATTCTCTATGATCTTTTATCATTAGAATTCATAAGTGGCTAATCAAAAACACAAATAAGCATAAGAGTATTGAGATTTAAAATCATAGTTTATAAAAATAGTTTGGTAGTGGTCCTGTAATACTTTCAAATATTTATTTGGTGGTAATGGATTTTGTATTGCCAGAGGGCAGCAGTTCTTCTACTGACTGTTATGATAACACTGTGTTATGTTTCTTTTCTTGTTCATTTCTTGTATTTTTTATTTTTCTTATTAAGTAGTTGTATAAAAGGCTTACAATTTTGTAAGTCAGTTTATGAGTACAGTGCTTGCTTCTTGATTAGTATCATCCCTTCCTTTGCCCTCTTTCATTTTCCCCTCCCAACCCTATCCATAAATTCATAGTTCCGTTTTTATTTGTTTTATATTTTTTGTTGTGCTGCATTAAAGTTGACATAACTTTTGTTCTTAGATTACTACCTTTAAAAATAAAGGTGGAAAATTAATTTATACTTAGCAGCTAAGGTTAACACTCTTAACTTTTCCCTACAACAGTCTTGTCCTCATTTGGCTTGCTTTGTAGGCAGAACACTCCATCCTTCAGTCCTGATTTTTGTTATTTTGAAGAGATAGTCTCATGGACTTTTTACCTAAGCTGGCCTCAAACTACAATGCTGTAGGTCTTAGCTCCCCGAGTAGCTTCCTGAATAGCTAAGATTGTAGACGTGTTTCCAGCACCCAGTAAGGGTAGTCATCTGAACCCTTTGATTTTACTGAAGAGTGAGTTCCATTTTGATTTACCACACTTTCTATAGATATTTATGTATTATCTGAAACTGTATGCAAGAGATTATTCAGGCCAGCCACCCTGTTTCTATGTCATCTAAATTGGTACAATCTGAGTAAGATGCACTTTGCTCGAAATTCTGGAGAAAAGGTGACTTTTTCCCCACTAAATGTGAATGAGGAAAGCTTAATAGATATATAAATATCTTGGAAGATGGAGGGAAGTAGGGAAAACTCACACACAAATCTGGGCATGGGTGGCTCACTCTTGTAATCCTTGCTACAAAAGAGGCTGAGATCTGAGGATTGTGGGTCAAAACCAGCCCATGCAGAAAAGTCCCCATGAGATTTTTACCACCAGTTAAGCACTCCAAAACTGGAAATGATGCTGTGGCTCAAGTGGTAGAGCTTTAGCCTTGAGCACAAAGAGACTCAAGGACAGCCCCCAAGCCCTGAGTTCACGTCCCACAACTGACAAAACAACAACAAAAATCCCAAATAATATCAACAGAAAACCAACTTCACACATAAAAATAAACACACACAGAACTTTTGGTGCCATGGTCAAGTGTTTTAGATACATGAGCTAATACATTTCACTTTGAATTAGATGTTCTTTTATAGGTGAAAAGTAACACTTAACCAATGTTTAGCTTTCCAAATATGCCAGTTAACCCTTGGATCAACCAGGGACTTATGATAAAAACTCTAAAATAGGGCTTTGTTGAAGGAATGATAATGTTGAATTGGTAAAGGGTAGGCCTTGGGGTAAGCTAAAATTAAATTCCTACTTAACTGTGTATAAGCAGATATCTAGTAGTCATTTACAATGTATATTGTACAACGTATAATCGAAAGTACTTTATTCCTGTAATCCTTGTAATGTCTCTAAAATAGCTGCTTTTTGTCCTGATTAAAAAAAATCAAGGTGGAGAATTATGAAGACTAAACTGAAGTAGACACAAGTAACTTTTGAATATACTTATTTGCTTGTTCTCCAGCAGCATTTAAGTTGGTTTATTTATTGCATCTTTATAATATTTAAGCTACCAATTGAAAAATGGGAGAATTTGTAGTAGGAATCTTGATTTGTATCTGCCTTGGAAAGCAATGAGGCCTTGGATGTCCCTCTCCAGGGGAGCTACTTGCTGGAGAATGGGGTGCTGCTCTTGGCTAGGGGAAGTCCTCTGAAGCTTGTCTTCCTTCCAGGTTGTTGCTCTGACTCAATGCCTTGCTAGTATCCCTGATCCTTTATATCACAGTGCTCCTTTTCTTGTAACAGAGAAATACTTGTTTATTTCTGGGAGAGTAAAGATTGATCTACAAGTAGGAACGTTTAGGGAAAGGAAGAGAGTACTTATAGCTGAAGAGACAGAGATCATTTCTGCTTTTCCTCATCTTTCCCTTTTCCTCATCTTAAAAATGTAGTGGAATTTTAACAATCTTCTGAGAAAGAGAAGCCCTTATTCCCTCTAAAATCAGGAACGAGACAAGGATGCCCACTCTCTCCACTTCGCTAAAAACATAGTATTAGAATTCCTACCCAGAGTAATAAGGCAAGAAGCAAGCATAAAGAGGATCCAAAGGGAATCTAAGATTCCACCTCACTCCAGTTAGAATGGCCATGATCAAGAAATCTACTAACAACAGATGCTGAATGGGATGTGTCCAGGAGGGATCACTACTACACTGTTGGTGGGAGTGCAAACTCATTCAACCACCATGGAAAGCAGTATGGCAGTTCCTGAAAACACTAAACGTAGAGCTCCCCTATAACCCATCAATTCCACTACTTGGCATTTACCCAACCATCCAGAAACAAGGGCATACTAAATCCACTAGGACAACAATATTCATTGCAGCACTATTCACCATAGCAAAGATATGGAACCAACCTAGATGTCCCTCAGTTGATGAGTGGATCAAGAAGTTGTGGTATTTATACACAATGGAATTCTATGCTGCTGTCAGAAAGAATGGCATCGCCCCATTTGTAAGGATATGGAAAGACTTAGAAAAAATCATATTAAGTGAAGTAAGCCAGACACAAAGGAACATAGGCTCAATGGTTTCATAATCAGTAAAAACACTGAGCTGTCCTAGCAGAGATTTACAATGGAATAAAACCTAGATACATAAGCCCATAGAATATGATATTAAATGAAAGGACCTCCAGGATATAGAAACAAAAGCCATATAATGAGTGATTGTTGTCCCTTATGTACTATGTTATGTCTCATCTCTCTTGCTGTCTCTTGGATATCTCATATTGTTACAGTATTTCACCTTGTTATCTGATATATTGTATATATGTTTATTTGGTTGTTTGAAATCAGATAGGAAAGGGGGGGAAACAAGATGAGGGGCGGGGGTGGCAGAAGGGAATTGGGTACCAAGACATGAGAAAGGGTATCAATGTTTCTGAAGTAATGCACCCTCTATCTGGTGAATATAATATAACCCCTCTATTAATTACAATAGAAATACATGAAAAAAGCAAAGAAAGGGAGGCCCTTATTCTTTTTCTTTTCTCTTAAGTTATTTTTTGCCATGAACCGGGCCTACTTTGCTGTAATAATTTGTGTGCACACTCTTGCATTGATGGGTTTGCTGAATGTGCCATTTGCAAACTCCTGTTGACCTGGTCTTGCACTTCAGTGACCTGTGGGCATTGTCTTCCCAATTTGGGCTCCGGGAAGAGGGAAGAGTAATTAACACCAATGGATGAGATGGCTGTGGATTGAAATTTCCTATGGCTCAAAAAAATTAAGCAACAGTGTTGGTTTCCTTATTGTGCCCTACCAAGAGGAGGTCTGTGACAGACAGAGGCCAAATTGCACATCTAGAATAAAACAGGGGCAGACTCCCAGGGGGAAGACACTCTAATTGGTGATGGTAGTTGTCAAATTTGCCAGTAACTGTCACTGTGGGAGTGACCTTTCTGGAGGATTGTTTTGAAAAGTATATTCTTCTCAGTGTACTGACCCTTTGAAATTATGAAATATGTAGGGAAAAATAAGAGTTTCATCCTCTGAAAGTCACTGTCATTATCTGTCTTTCTTTAGTTTTGAGGGAAAAAAACTAGGCTTCATCTCCGTGTCTCTCTAAACAAGTACTTCATTGTTAAACCTTGTCAGTCATTTGAAAACTGTGTAATTACAGTAGTGAAGAGAGATTTAGGTAGACAACACATTAAAATAGTTTAAGGAAAAAAAATTTATGTGTGTTTATCAACATAATTTGAAATTTCACCTGTAATTGCATTAAACAAATACAAAGCAAGCACATAATTTTATCTAGTCTTTAAGATAAATCATAAAGGGGAAAAAGAAAAGAAATAATGTCACATAGTACATTAAGAACAACAATCAAGCATCCCTGAAATCCTTTTACCTGAAAGCAGTTCAATTACTAGATTTTGCCATTTGGAATTTTTCATTTTATATCTTATGTTAAGGCTATGACTTTGCTGAAATAATTATCAATTTTATGTTGGGTATCAATAATCAGATGTGAGGCTTACTAGGTAGTATGCATGTCAGTATTGTCAAATACCATTTCAGACATCATTATTTATCCAAGAAACACTGTTGGTATTAGATTGTTTAGAAACTGATCTACAAAGAGTATGTTGAACTTTCAGTTAGTTTTTTTTTCTTGAAAAGATGAGTGAGAATATTACGAGGAGGAATGAGTGATGAAAGAAAATAGTAGAAATATATGTTTTGTGCTTATGGCATTTTTCTCTGAAGTACTGGATATCATGCATGTCTGACTCGCTTCTTCGTATTCTTGGGTAATGCTATCTAGACATTGTGGTTCCCTAGATAAACTACTGATTCTTTATTCTTAAATGGGGTAACTTCCAACCAGTGACAAATAAATATTCAAATTATTACAGTTTTAATCTCCCATCGCAGATTGCTAATGGTAAGGACCATTAAGAACAAGACTAATTTCTCTTTCTGAAAAATGCCCAAATTGGTTTGAGGAGTTTTATGGGTTGAAACCCCTTGAACTCTAGATAGATTTACCTCTACTTTGTCCTTTTCCTTCCTCTTATTTCTTTTTTTAAATTTTTTATTGTAATTAGTAAAAGTGTTACATGATATTTGCCATATAGAAGGTGCATTAATTCACATACATTGATACCCTTTCACATGTCTTGGTACCCATTACCCTACCCCCGCCCCCCCCACCCATCTTGGTTTTCCCCCCTTTCCTATCAAATTTCAAATAACCAAGTACAAATACATTCAATATATCAGATAACAAAGTGAGATACTATAACAATATGACATAACCAAGGGACAGCAAAGGAGATGAGAGACAACATAGTGCATTAAGGACAACAATCGTTCCTTATATGGCTTTTGTTTCAATATCCTCGAGGTCCTTTCAATTAGCTTCATACTATATGGCCTTATGTATCAGGATTCTGCTCTATTGCAGCTCTCTGCTGGTAGAGCCCAAGGTTTCTACTGATTATGACAAATGAGGGAAACCATTGAGCCGAAGTTCCTTTGAGTCTGGCTTACTTCACTAAATATGATTTTTTCTAAGTCTTTCCATTTCCTAACAAATGGGGCGATGGCATTCTTTCTGACAGCAGCATAGAATTCCATTGTGTACAAATACCACAACTTGTTGATCCACTCATCCACTGAGGGACATCTAGGTTGGTTCCATACCTTTGCTATGGTGAATAGTGCTGCAATGAACATGGTTGTGCTAGTGGATTTAGTATGCCCTTGTTTCTGGATGATTGGGTAAATGCCAAGTAGTGGAATTGCTGGGTCATAGGGGAGTTCTATGTTTAGCCTTTTAAGTCACTGCCACACTGCTTTCCATAGTGGTTGAACGAGTTTGCACTCCCACCAACAGTTTAGTAGTGATCCCTCCTGGCCACATCCCCTCCAGCATCTGTTGGCATTCGTTTTCCTGATCCTGGCCATTCTAACTGGAGTGAGTGGAATCTTAGAGTTGTTTTGATTTGCATTTCTTTTATGACCAGAGATGTTGAGCATTTTTTCATGTGTCTATAAGCCATTGTTGTTTCTTCTTCAGAGAAGACTCTCTTTAAGTTTTTGGCCCATTTTTTAATGGGATGGTTGTTACTTTGGAAATTAGTTTTGGAGTGATTCCATTTTTTGAGTTGTTGACATATTTTAGATATGAGGCCTTTGTCCGTTGTTTGGTTGATGAAGATCTTCTCCCACTCTGTAGGCTTCCTATTTAATTTACTACATATGTCCTTTGCCATACAAAATCTCCGCGGTTTAATGCAGTCCCACTTATCCAGTCTTTCTCTGATTTGTTGTGATTCTTAGTCCTTAATAAGAAAGTTTCAACCTGTGGCAAGGAGGCCTAGTGTATCTCCTATTCCTTCCTGTAGAGTTTTCAGTGTGTCAGCTTTTACCTCCAGGTCTTTGATGCATTTGGAGTTAAATCTAGTGCAAGGTGACAAAGAAGGATCCAGCTTTAGTTTTCTGCAGGTGCTTAACCAGTTCTGCCAGCACAACTTGTTGAAGAGGCTTTCTTTCTTCCATTCTATTTTTTTGGCTCCCTTGTCATAGATTAGGTGGCCATAGGTCTGTGGTTTAATATCTGGGTCCTCAGTTCTATTCCATTGTTCTTCAGGCCTGTTCTTGTGCCAGTACCAAGCTGTTTTGAGAATTATAGCTCTGTAATTGAGTCTAAAGTTTGGAATTGAAATTCCTCCGGCGCTGTTCTTTCTGCTAAGAAGTGTTTTTGCTATACGGGGTCTTTTATTATTCCATATGAAATTTTGAATTGCTTCTTCTATTTCTTTAAAGAATGCCATTGGGATATTGATGGGTATTGCACTGAATTTGTAGATAGCCCTTAGAAATATTGTCATTTTCACAATTTTGATTCTTCCAATCCAGGAGCATGGGAGGTTTTTCCATTTCCTTAGTTCTGCTTTAATGTCCTTTTTTAGGGTTTCAAAGTTTTCATCAAAAAGTTCCTGGAGGATGCCCCGCTCAAGAATTGAGGGGGGAGAGATGCTGGCTCCTATTTTCCTGCACACCCTACCCACTGTTGTAAGGCCGGGTCCCCGTGCCCTCCACTCTCCAGATCCAGTGGCCTGGGAGAGGAGTCTTAGGGTCTGCCTGCTTGTCAGTCTCCAGTCAGAGGGCTGGGAGTTAAGCCCGTTGGGTGGGTGGGAGTTGGGACATCTCCGCCTCCCTTGGTGGGGTGCTGGGTCTTAGGTAGCCTGCCTGTCAATCTCCAGTCAATGGCCTGAGGGAGGGGGCTGTTGAGGGAAGGGACAGGATTCTTAATTCCTTGCCCCCCTACTCCTGCCAGTCTTTCTCGGGTGGGGTGAAGGGATCTGAGTTAAGTTCTATTGCTTGGCACCTGCTCTGCTTTCCCGATGGGTTTAGGGACTCGCTGTATTACTCACGCCTATGCGTTCCATCTGTGTTTGTTCCACAGTGGTTGGGAGTCTTCTACTCCCCTTGGGTCTCCACCACCGCCTGTGTTCCGTGTCTGGGTTCCGCTGCTTGCTGTTCTGGTTCTGCATCGGGTTTCCGTTGCTTCCTCTGCTCGCTCCCTGGCCAGTTCTATGCTGGTTTCTGCAGGGGTCGGGCTGCCCTCTGCCAGCCGCCACTTTTCGCAGCTTGGAGCTGGTGGAGAGAGTTGAGGGGAGGGGTCCTCGCGTTCCGAATTCTTTGAGAAAGTTGGATGTGAGCTTTATCTGGATTTCTTTTCCACTTTGAGTCCTTCTCTTTTGCTTTTTAAGTTTCTTGGTTTGGATTTCTTAAGATAATTGGCTCGTGGGACTCCCTGGTTCTCTCTTTTTGTGAGAGAGAGCTAGGCAGCGTCCCTATTGTCTCGGCGCCATCTTCTGTCCTCTCTCTCTTTTATTTTTTAAAATCACTGTTTAACCAGGGGAGTAATTGTAGCATGGTGCAAAACAGGAATGTTCAGGGGTTCTCATCCTACTCAACTACAAAGCCAAAGGAGAGGAACTGATGATAATGTTTTCTCTATGCTTTTTAAACTTTTCCCTTTGGTAGGGACACTTCTTGCTTCTCCTTCTGAGAGAACATACAGAATTTAATTCATTACTATGTCATTTTGAAAGGCTTTGCATTTTGAGTGCAAGCACCTCAACCCTTATCTTCTTTGTGTTTTAAAATAAATTCACTGTGTATATACATACCATATGTATTTATGTATCTATTTATCTATCTATCTGGTGCGAGAGAGAGAGAGACAGAGAGAGAGAGACAGAGAGAGAGAGAGAGAGAGACAGAGAGAGAGAGACAGAGAGAGAGAGACAGAGAGAGAGAGAGAGAGAGAGAGAGAGAGAGAGAGAGAGAGAGGGAGAGAATATTATCACATTTTACACTAATGGATTCAAAACTAAGTGTTGGAAAATGTAGCATTAGGAAGTCTGAATCTTGGACTTACAAGGTTACCAGTGATGGAGACTTGATTATATCTCTCCTGGGTTCTGCCTCTTCTTAAGTAAATGCAGGACCTCTTCTTGTCACATAGCTGGTGGGAGTCATACAGCACTAGTCTGCTCTTGGAAAGGCACAAAATCACTCAGAGAGACAGGGAGACAGAGAAAGAGAGACAGAGACAGAGACAGAGACAGAGACAGACAGAGAGACACAGAGACAGACAGACAGAGACAGAGACGGACAGAGAGAGAGAGCAAGAGAGACAGAGACAGAGACAGAGACAGACAGAGACAGAGATGGACAGAGACAGACAGAGACAGAGACAGAGCCAGGAGGGAGGGAGAGAGACAGAGACAGAGACAGGAGGGAGGGAGGGAGAGAGACAGAGAGAGAGAGCAAGAGAGAGACAGAGACAGAGACAGGAGGGAGGGAGAGAAAGAGAGAGACAGAGACAGAGACAGGAAGGAGGGGGAGAGAGAGAGAGACAGAGACAGAGACAGGGAGGGAGAGAGCGTTCATGTACATGCATGTGTCTGTGGTGCCGTATTGGATGATGAGAAAACACCATGTTCAGGACAGAAATTTATCTCACAGATATCCTTAAACTTACAGCTGTTCTTACAAAAAAACTGAATAGTTCTAGAAATCCCTCTGTAACCCTCACTTTGCATTAAGAACTAAGGATTCTTCCTTTCCTTCTTCCAGAAGGCCTTCTACCATGAGATGTCTCCCTTACCATTTCTTTTGCTGTCTGCCAAGGAGTATTAATTTCCTTTCTACTCCTGGAGCACTTCAAGTTTCCCCGACTAGTTCCTTTCATAAGCTGCAATGAAGCTTTTCCAGTACTGCTGTCCATTGTCTTCTTCCTATCCTCTGTCTGTTACCTGTCTAACTCCTTTTAGATCATTATAATCTTAATGACTTAACCTAGTACTCCAATTTATAGTTTTCCTTTCTTTTATAATCCCAACTTGTAAAACAGCGCCAATTCGTTTTAGATAAAATGCCCCATTAATAGTGAGAATTGAGGTTTATAGTTATATTGACAGTATTCTGTGCTATGTTTAATACATAGTAACTGTCAATAAATATATTTGATTAGATAAACAGCAGCATAAGACTAAGATTGGAATTTAAAATGCATTGGCCAAAGTAAGGACTTGGTTTTTTTCTTGATATAAAATACAAAAGGATGCACCTAAGAGTTGAAAGATGAATTTAAATGCATACATTTTAAAAATTTGTGTCTCCAGATCTTCATATGTTGTTTATTCACTTTGCATGCCTTTGCCACCTCTCTTTTCCTATCTCTTTATACATCTGGCCTTATTTATTTATTTATCTTTGCCAGTCCTGGGTTTAACTGAGGACCTGAGCACTGTCCTTTGGCTTCCTCAAGGTAGAGCTCTACCACTTGAGTCACAGCACCACTTGTGGCTTTTTTCTGTGTATGTTGTACTGAGGAATCAAATCCGGGTCTTGGCTCATATTAGGCAAGCACTCTACAACTAGGCCAAACTTCTAACCCTCTGGCCTCCATTTATAAACCTCTAGCTTTTGTTAACCCCCATTTACGTTCCAGATCTGGGTATCTACCAGTGTCCACAGGGATATTTTCTCATCTTTTCAGAACGAGGCTCCATCTCTTTTTTATGGTGTTGTTGCACACTGTTTGCAAAAATCCCTCACCTTGCATTCTCTTAGCATTGAAGTATTGACTCTGTGCAATGAGGTATTGACTCACACTTGAGGCTGATGGGATCATTGCCTTATCACTTTGGCCTTAGAAGAGGCTAGAGATTGACTTGATAATGTCAGTTTCATAGGAGTTTTATTCCTATTTGATTAACAGGGGCAAGACTCCTGGACAAGAGGGCTCAAGTAAACTTCTCTGGCTGACAATGTTTGATGTTGGTTGTCATACATCATGGCTGGGGAAATTAATTATGGTCTGTGCTAGTCCACTGGGAGAGTATAACAGAAACCGTGCTTGGTCTCTGAACTCTGACATAGGAGGCTTTTTTGTTTGCTAGTAATAGTCTCTTTGTGCTGGTAATAAACTATACCTCTAAAGAATACAGCTTTTTGCTTAATTGTTGAGATCTGATGAATCATTGCTGCTGAGAGTTGTATGGGAAACCTCTTCATATTATAGTACACATTCAATATAGAAGGTCCCTGTGGAGGGCAGGGTGTACAGCTGTGCATGGAGCAGATAGGAAGGAGTTCTTTCTTCAATGAGCTTTCCATCTGGTGATGAAGCAGCCAGTTCGCATGTGGAAAGACACAAATGTTTACCAGTGAACGGTACGGAATCAAAACAGTCAGAATAACGTGGTAGGCAGATCTCTGCTTCTTGCTAACCATGGGGCATATTTGAGAGATGGTGTACATTTGAGTTAACATACATGTTCAACGTGCACCAGGTTCCAAGTAGACATTAGACACTCAGTAGATGCTGGTGACTTAAATAAAATCCAGCGCTTCCTCCTCTTTCTACAATTTTTCTTATTTGGAAAATTGCCTGAGTAGTATGAATTTAGAAAGGCAAAATTCATGCACTTGTAGTGTGTGTGTGTGTGTATGTGTGTGTGTGTGTGTGTACAGTTATAGAAGGCATAGCTGACTTTTGAGAAGAAAGAGCTTCTCTACTTTGCTAACTTGGGTTTTGAATTGTTGTTAATTCTGACTAATCATGACTAAATACTTTATATTGCCATTTAGTTTTATACAAGCATATGTGGAATGTAAATGTCACAATAAACACGAAAGTCTTTTCTCCACGTTGAAGATTATGTAGAAGAAGCACAAGCTTGCTTTTGATTCCTGATACTATGAGCAATGTCTCCATTTAATTTGCTAGTGTAAGATAACGTGGTCATCTTTTATTTTCCAGATTGAAGCTGGCCACAGGATTGTCCCAGCACTGCATTCTGGATCCTCCCTTGGCCTAACACTCCACACTTCAGACCCTGGCACACGTGAGTAATGATCACGTTCACTTATCAGTACTTTCTTACCACACTAGACTTTGCTTTTTGAAACATCTTCCCAAGACATTGGCCAAGTTGGGTGCTAAATAAACGGTGTCATGAACACATTTAAACATTATAACAGTAACAGCATAATCTGTGGTTTCCCAGTTAAAATATTATGACTACACTTTCTTTTTGGTGCACATGCACTCTGTGTTGATTGAGTAGAGAAAAACCTCCTCTTCTTTATATGAGAATTAGCAATTTCACAAGGCTGTGTGGAGTAGGCAGCAATCGTAGCCATGTATTGTGTTATTTTGTGTGTGTGTGTGTTAAACCTTTCATGTGTTGTGTTATTGTGTGTGTGTGTGTGTGTGTGTTAGACCTTTCATGTGTTAGATCTTCTATTTGTACCTGTCAGAAGATGACAGTGATGGAGGAACTAGGCCGAAAAGCTTTGTATATGGTTATTTTCCTACGATTCTGGGTGGATAGTAGGAGAACAATGACAAATTATTTTTAAGAAAATCATTTCTTGATTGTTTATATTCCTTTAAATAGAAATAGTAATCATCTATTGCACTTTGTTCTTGAAGGAGTGTGGGGGAGGGGTACATGATAGCAAAATGGCAGAATAGAAGCAATAAAGATCTGGGGTTCAGACAAACAAAACATTTTAAATCCCAGCTTTAATGCTTAGTAATTGTATGATCTTGGGAGAAACAACCATTAGAAAGAAACAAGTTCATTGTGTTGGCCTCACTTATCTATAAAGCAGTGCAGGGTACTTTCAAAGTAAAAATAGGGAAACTTTGCTTAATTTAGAGGTCTCATTTATATTTGTAAAGCACTTCATCACTTTCAAACATATTTTCCCAGGCTGTTTTCTTTCTCCAATTGTTAGTTTAATGACTGCCTGCTCATGTCCTTTGTGGTGGATAGATTCTGCCTCAAGTTTCTAGAGATGGATGAATATAGGGATCACAGCATTGGACAGATGGACATGGCAGTAGTTTATAAGAGTTACTCAAGTTTACAGGAAGAAGGACATTGTATGAGAAGACAGGAGCTGTGGGAGGTGACTAGATTCAGGCATGGATGCCCTCTGTTCCTGTGTGTGGAAGGGTTTACCTTTTTTGAGGCATTTTAAGGGCATGCACAGAACTGATACATAAATCTCAGGAAAGAGCAGGACTCATGCAAATCACCTTGATCTAGGAGGCTCTGTGGCAGGGAAATGGGGAGAGAATCTTGTAGTTAGGTGAGAAGGGACTTAGCTAGATTCCTCTGGGGGTCAAGACTCACCTATAGGTTAAAGTTACATGATACATGATTTCTTTTTGTCATAATTAGTAATGATATGAAATTCTGAAGAACTTAAAACTGTACAAAAGTTGTCATGATAAAATGATTGATAAATTAGAAAGAAGTAATCTGTGTGTAATAATTCTGTGACAGTAAATGTAGTTCATATCCTTGCATACATGAAAGGATTTTGAAATTTAAGAATAACTCTCTCTGCAATTAGTGTAGTAGGAAAATATCCCTGTAATTACATGGGATTAAACATCTTGGTAAAGTAAAGCCATATTTGATGCCATAACATGTTACCAACTCCTGCCCAAACCCTTCCTTCTCATTGCCAGCACACTTTGAAGACTTGTACTACATTCCTCTGCCACCCAGGACAAAGATCAGAGCTTCAGTTTTGATTTATGAGTTTCGATGGTACAAAATCATTCTCTCTGATGGAAGAGTAGAATTGCATTTTGTGTTATATTGGATAAATGCCCAGAAGTAGAATTGCTGGATCATAGGGAAGCTCTAATGTTTCAACTTTGAGGATCCTCTGTACTGCTTTCCAGAGTGGTTGAACAAGTTCACATTCTTACCAGTAGTGTAGTAGAGTTCCTTTTGGCCACATCCTACCAGTATTTGTTACTATTACTTTTTTGATAATGGCCATTTTAACTCCAGTAAGGTAGAATCTCAACGTTCTTTGTATTTGTATTTCTGTATATTAAGTGAAGTAAGCCAAACCCAAAGAAACAGACTGCTTGATTTCTCTTATTTGTGGTAACTAAAATATGCCTATCAATCTGCAAGTAAACACACTCAATATTACAAGATAAAAAATACACTGGGATATGATAAATTATACAGGTCTCCAGACATTGACACAGTGAGACCAAAGGAGGATAATCTTGGCAGAGGATCACAAAGATTCAATAGCTATGTGCATATAAAATAATATCTATTCAACTCCAGGAAGCAGAAAGAAGAGGGTATTTTAAAAAATTTGTTGGGCCAGGAGTTTGGCCTAGTGGTAGAATGCTTGCCTAGCATGCATGAAGATGCGGGTTCGATTCCTCAGTACCACATACATAGAAAAAAGCCAGAAGTGGTGCTGAGGCTCAAGTGGTAGAACTTTAGTCTTGAGAAAGTCCAAGGACAGGGCTCAGGCTCTGAGCTCAAGCCCAGGACTGGCAAAAAAATAATTTGTTGCTGTTTGTTTTTGTTTTGTTAATCTGTTTTGAGAGGATGGGACTAAAGGTTAAAAAATTTCAGCAGTGATACTCACCAGGTGAGGATGAGGGAAAAAACTGGGAGAGAGCAAGGGAAGGGGTGACACTGTTAAAAATGTATTCAATACTTGACTTATGTAACAGCAACCCTCTGCACATTACCCTACAAATACATACACACATATTTAAGAGTTCATATAGCAAGGGCTTTCCCATACCTGTTCATTCCATTTACAGTCACCTACCTTCAGCCTCATCTGTTTTTATGCCTTCTCCAGCCTCAGAGCTTCCCATAGACCTGGCATGCTTTATCTCCCCAACCTATCTTCCTGGTTTTACCTGTTCCACTTTTGCTATATGACAACTACTGGTTTGCTTAAGTGACATTTCCTATGAGAACATTTTTCTGATATCTGTAGTAAAGTTGACCACCATGGTATGAGTAATTCTGTAGTTCTTCTTTACAGTATTCCTGAAATTTATACAATGGAGTAAATTAAGAATCTTGCTTTTACTTTTTAACTATGTTGGCAATAGATGAAGTAAACACATGGGAATGGGTATCAATGTTCAAGAAATAATGTACCCACTACCTGATGAATGTTACTGTAACCCCTGTATATATCATTTTGACAATAAAATACAATTAAAAGAAAAGAAAAAATAAAGAACCCTGTGATTGCCAGGCAATTGAGGCATTAAAAAATAAAGACAAAAACCAGTCTTCCAGTCCATTTTATTTAAAAACATCTCATCATCTCTTAAGCAGTGATCTTCTATTAACATTTATGTCTAGCTCGAGGGTAATCAACAGAAACTTATTTCTGAATTAATTAATATCCCATTGAGAACACATTTCATAGTGTCTCCAAGAAATTTCAGTACAACTAATGATCTTGCACATTTGTCAAAATGTTTAGGATTTTGAAATGCAGAAACATTGATAACATTTAACCAATTAAATGGTCAGACTTTAGTGTAATAAATATTAAAAAGACATCAAAATCTTTTATGTACATGGGTTCCTAAGTTTTTTAATTATTTTAAAACTTGCAGTTTTAGTTGGTATCTTTAATAGTTGCAATTAAAAGCAATTATTGATTAATAAACTTAAATATTTAGTACCTAAATATTCAGTACCCAACGAATTATTTTATTAATAATTGATTTTTAACATTTATCTCTTTGGATAAGTAGATGAATTAATAAATGGAGATTATCATAATTTTTAATTCATAACTATATACTTAAATTGTATATTTTATAATTTTTATTTTATATTCCTTTTATTATAATTAATAGAAGGGTTACATTATATTTGCCAGATAGAAGGTGCATTATTTCACATACATTGATACCCCTTCTCATGTTTTTGTCCCAGTTCCCCTCCCCTGATCCCCTCATCTTGTATTCCCCCTTTCCTATCCTATTTCAGATATTTTATAATTTTTATTCACAAGTTATGAATTGCAGACTAGGTCAAATACAATAGAAGCATTTGTTTTTTTGTATGAATTAGTGGCTCATTAGTAGTAAAACTTTTTGAATGTATGTTCATAAGTTTGACTAATAAAAAATTTAATTAGAACTATAGTATCATATTTTTGGAAAAACTATGGGCAAACTAATTTTGTGTTTTATTTCTGATTGAGTGGCTCAGTCAACTAGACGTAATGTCTGAAAAGTTCTCTTTGGAGTCCAAAGCATTTTAAATTAATTATTTTATGATTATGGAACCATAATATGAATTCTAGCATAAAAGCCTATAATAGGGGGTTGGGAATGTGGCCTAGTGGTAGAGTGCTTGCCTAGCATTCTTGAAGAAGCCCTGGGGTTGATTCCTCAATACCACATACACAGAAAAATCCAGAAGTGGTACTGTGGTAGAGTGCTAGCCTTGAGGAAAGCCCAAGGACAGTGCTCAGGCCCCAAGTGCAAGCGCCAGGACTAGCCAAAAAAAAAGCCTATTATATACCACAAAAAATGATCTAACAAATGTGATTGTTTTGACACCAATTCTCACTATACAAAAAACATTCAGTTTCTTCCTTGTGAATGAAGATGATTAGGGAGGCATGTAAAGTTATCCACTTCATTTGGGTTTATGTTCTGGTCTGATATCTTCTATTTAGAAGTAGTCTTCTAAGGCAATTTGTATCATTGTCAGCATGTGGCTTCTTCTGGGAATCAGAGGCAATTAACTGCCAAATTTGCCAGTGATCTCTTTTGTTGTATGACGACCTGCAAAACACTTTTCCTAACCAGACAGTTTATAGGTTTTCTCTTAGTGACAAAGGGAATAATACAGCTTAGAGCTTACAATGGTATATGTGCACTAAATGAAGAAAAATGTTTCATGGCTTATTCTTTGCATGAAATAGATGAAAGTACCTTCACACAGTCCCGGCAAACACATTTTAATACTAGGAGGCAATGATACATTTATATTTCACTAGGGACTGATGTCATTCATCCAAGCAATGCTGCTGAGTGCCCACAGATTAATGCTGAAGGGAATGTTGTGACTGTCCACATTGACCTAGTCACCCAGTATTATATGCATGTCAGTTTATTAGGTCTCACCACTTTTTCAAGAGGTAGTGTCTCATTGCCCTATTCATATGGAAATAGAAAGACTTGGAAAAAATTATATTAAATGAAGTAAGCCATGATTTTCCTCACTTGTAATAATTAGAATGTGCCTATAAATCTACATGTAAACTTTATGAATAGTAAAAGACAAAATATTATACTTTGTTCAGGACTCTAAAGCATTCACACAGGGAGACCAAAGGAAGATATTCTTAGGAGAGGATCACAACGGCTCAGTAATTATGTGCATATGATCATAGAAAATGTTGCTGCTTATGGAATTGAACTCCAAGAAATGAAAACAAGAGGTTTTCTTTTTATTATATTGTTTGTGGTTCTTTTTTTCTTTTGATTTTTCCCTTTTGTCTCTGTATTTGATTTCTCTACCCTTTGTCTTGTAAGTGATTAGGGGAGAAGAAGGAAAATCACAAAAATGGTAGAACAAAGGGAGACCTAATTCAGCAATGATACTCACTAGACACTATGTTTGACACTATGTTTGAAGTGACTTATATAATTAATAATCCCTTTGGATATCACCTTTAGAATTGAAAAGAAACATAAAAAAGATATAGTGTCTCATTAAAGTACTTAGTCCTTTGATATTTGCAGTTGTGAGATTATTCTGTGAACATACCAAGATAGGCTTATTGAAGGAATATTGTGTAATCATGCTTTAGAGTCAGACAGGGTCTACTTAGTGTCTGCTATATGGCTTAGGGAATGGTAGTTGAGACCGGTTCTGGATCTGCTTTTGTTTTTCTCAGTCTGAAAAATGAAGATACTGTTGTTTGTCTTTAAGGGTTGTAAGAATTAGAATACCTAACTTCCCCAAATATGATAAGTAGACACTAAAGGCTTCTTATCTTGAAATTGGGGCACTGAGCAGTATTCTTTTTATATTTAATCAAAGTTAAGCAAGTAAAAGGTATCTTGTAATAATACAGAAAAAAAATGAAGTACTCCTTTGCCATCTAGGTTAAAGTAACTGATTTTAAGTTTGGTACATAGATTTTGTCAATTGCATTTTTTCATGTTTTCAGGAACTAGGCTATAGAGAGAGATTATTGTTCATTTTTTAAAATAGGAATATTCATTAATTTCCACCTTAGTAAATAGTGTACTTAGATATTTTTATGTTTAAATTTTTTCATAACTATGCTATGTATATAGTATAGCATGGAACTTTGGAAAATAAGGAGATCTTCATTATTTCAAGTATGAACTGTAATCAGATTATGCTAAATACTTCTCCATTTTGCCAAAACAAAATCAAACCCCTAAAGCCTGGGGGAGGAATTGTATAATATGCTAATGATGATAGCCAAGATATTAAGAACAGTCACATATATTTTCAGCAATGACCATTAGCGTTAATGATGTTCACTTACAGTGAGTTATCGAGAATTGAATCCAGAGAGAAGTAGATGGCTTAATAAGTATTTAGAGTTTATTAATCAAATTCTTACATATTACTCTCAAGAAATAATGATGAGATTAAGGCTTTTAATTCTTAAGGACATAATTATATATGGTTGTTTGCGATGAGTGTTCATGAATGCGCTTTATTAATTACGTTCATTTAAAGGTTCATATGTCCCAGCACACTTCAATTTTCACCATATTAGATGACACATGCCATCAGTGAATGCAATCAGTGTCAAACATATACTAGCCAGTTGAATAATATGTTTATTGTAAACAATAATAAGTATATTGTTTATGTGTTAGGCACGTGTGGATATTTTTATGTATTTTGTTTTACTTTTAAGTCTTTTACCATATAAAAGTGTGCCACAGGTGACAGGCAAAATTTTACTGTTAAATTTTATTTTTTGAGTGATAAATTATTAGACTTTTTAAAAAAATTTTCATTGTAATTAGTAAAAGGGTTACATGATATTTGCCAGATAGAAGGTGCATTAATTCACATACATTGATACCCTTTCACATGTCTTGGTACCCATTACAATCCCACCCCCCCCACCGTCTTGGTTTTCCCCCCTTCCCTATCAAATTTCAAATAACCAAGTACAACTAAATTCAATATATCATATAACAAAGTGAGATACTGTAACAATATGAGATAACCAAGGGACAGCAAAGATGAGATACAACATCATACATTAAGGACAACCATCGTTCATTATATGGCTTTTGTTTCAATATCCTGGAGGTCCTTTCAATTAGCTTCATACTATATGGCCTTATGTATCAAGATTTTGCTCTATTGCAGATCTCTGCTGGTAGAGCTCAAGGTTTCCACTGATTATGATGAATGAGGGACACCATTGAGCCTAAGTTCCTTTGACTCTGGCTTACTTCACTTAATATGATTTTTTCTAAGTCTTTCCATTTCCTAACAAATGGGGCAATGTCATTCTTTCTGACTGCAGCATAGAATTCCATTGTGTACAAATACCACAACTTGTTGATCCACTCATCAACTGAGGGACATCTAGGTTGGTTCCATATCTTTGCAATGGTAAATAGTGCTGCAATGAACATTGTTGTGCTAGTGGATTTAGTATGCCCTTGTTTCTGGATGATTGGGTAAATGCCAAGTAGTGGACTTGCTGGGTAATGGGGGAGTTCTATGTTTAACCTTTTAAGTCACTGCCACACTGCTTTCCATAGTGGTTGAACGAGTTTGCACTCCCATCAACAGTGTAGTAGTGATCCCTCCTGGCCACATCCCCTCCAGCATCTGTTATTATTCGTTTTCCTGATCCTGGCCATTCTAACTGGAGTGAGGTGGAATCTTAGAGTTGTTTTGATTTGCATTTCTTTTATGACCAGAAGATGTTGAGCATTTCTTCATGTGTCTATAGCCCATTGTTGTTTCTTCTTCAGAGAAGACTCTCTTTATGTCTTTGGCCCATTTATTAATGGGATGGTTGTTACTTTGGAGATCAGTTTTGGAGTGATTCAATTTTTTGAGTTGTTCATATATTTTAGATATGAGGCCTTTGTCCGTTGTTTGGTTGGTGAATTATCTAAAGGAATAAACAGTGATCTACAGAATGAGGATATGTGTTTGCAAACTACTTAGCTGATAATTGATCACTATACAGAACATATAAACAATTTAGAGAGCTAAACACATTAATTATTTTTAATTTAAAATGAGCTAATGAACTAGATAGATAACATGGTAAAATGTACTTAGGGTACATACAAATATCATAAACTGATATCTACAGAGAAGGATCTGACTTGTAAATAAGTAGAATAGCCATTCATACACTGTTAAAATATAATTTAGTAAAATATAACCTGAAGGTCAGATCTGACTTCTTATCTATGGGTAAATATAGTTTTATTGGAAAACAATCACAACCTTAGTTAGGATGTTATTGATAATTGTTTTGTTGCTGTTCTTCCAAAGCTAAATAGTGGTGGTAGATTAGATAGTCCATAGCATCTAAACTAATTGCTGTAAATCCACTTAATAAATGACTATTTTAAAACGTTATGTAAATGAATGATTGCATGACCTGTAGGGTACACCTTGATATCTTGTTCCTCTGTAGAAGGAAGGTTCTATTTACTCACACCCTGTCATACCCAGTGTGTCCTGAATGACAATGTATATGAGGTCTGTTCTGGGTACATGATAACCATAGAATATAAAATGTATGCAATCATCTTCGACAGAATTTATCATATCAGCCATACATGCTACAAACTAATTTGCTGAGTCACTAGCAGACAATCCTATTGAACTATCATTTACTAAGATTATTTATGTAGTAACTTTCTCATCCCATTGCAGCTACCTTAAAGTCTGGATAATATTTCTATCAAAAATATTTGTTATGACCACACATAATTTATAAATATCTCTGTCTGTGATATGGACAGGTGGACTATAGAGTGAACTGAATTCATGTGGAACTTTGATTAAGGCTAACTTAAATTTCAGACTATGAAGACACTAATGACATTAGCCAGCCTTCTTGAACTCTTAGAAAGAGGGGTGGGCATTGTATATCTGTACTTATTCATGTCATGAATAGTGGAATAGAACTGATTATAATGAGACTGTAGGACATTGGATAAGAAAACCTTGCACTAATGTACATACAAATATCTAGTAACTAAATTAGAGTAGTACTGGAGCTGATAAATAAAAAAAGTGAAATCAAGATGAGTTGATTTGTGTCAGAAGTAAGATCCATAGGCTCTATTCATGATTAAAAATGTTGAATTGAAGCACTATAGTCTCATCTAAGAAGGAACAATGCTTTCTGTAAGGCAAAATGACATGTATTGAGGCTCTAAGATGGCATTTCCTGTCCTGATAGCACAAAAGAAGTTACATAAAGTACAACAATGTGTCTTTCTTCTAATGAGATTCAATTGTTTGTTAAACCAAAGCTCTAACAAGCTAGATTTGGCTCATGGATAAACCTTTCCTGGCTCTATTTCAGATTTCCATCTTGACGGTTTAGAGGACCATAATAATTAACTTATAAACGCTAATGCTTACTAGACATATGGATATTTGTATAGAAGCATTGCAATTTAAAATTTCAAGGGCAAGAATTATGGGCAGCATCCTCTTCTGGATAGTTCCTAAGATTCATTTGTGAAAGTATATGTTCTCATTATTATTCTTACGAACATAAATATATTGTTGTTTAGTTAACTGAAAATCATTAGTACTTTTAAAAGAAGCAGATGGCTATATTATTAATGTCCTTCCTCAAATTAAGAAATATACAGTGGAAGAGATGTACCGCAAAGCTCAACTCATATACTGAGTTACTCATCTAATCTTGATCATGGCTCCATGGGTATCACCTTTACACACATCATCTGGCACTAGATTGAGAAAAATGGGTGCAATTATAAATGTCCTAAAGTTCCCGGGATCCCTGGCACATGTTTCTCCATAGTCTATTAATCTTCAAATAGGCCATCTTCTAGCATAAGTGATTAATAGAAAATTCTTCTGAAAGAGCTAGATTTTTATAAGTTTCCTATTTGAATTAAATTTATAATTCCTTTCCTTTCTATAATATAAAGGGATGGGGCCCAATGTAAAATTGTCTCTTCTGATTCTTCTGAAGTGGGTCTGGTCTACTTTCAGCATCTTATACAATTTGCTTTTTACTTTAAGAAGAAAAATATGGCGGTTATAACATCAGACACTTTCAGTGTCATCCCCAGTAAAGTAACAATGATGACATATTCAAAACCTAAGTCAAATCAAACGAGAGGCAAAAACAATAGGCATTGCGACTTCTTTGTATTTTAGAAATGAACAGAGATGTATCTGCAGGCCTGACCAAGGTACATTTTTTAAACAGTCTCACTTTTATCCACAGATACCTACATGGAATTATGAAGTTTTATCAGAAGCCAGCTTTGATCAGTTGTGCAAAACCCCGTGCTATAGTTCAACCCAGGCTTACACAGCTCTGCACTCACGTTTTGCACCACTGCCCTTAGCAACTTACTGGACTGACAAATGAACCTTGTTCTTAATCTGAGAGGTCACAGCAAGACCTGTGTTACTGTTTAGTAAAAGTTAGCTTAGGAAGTACCTTTGTCTAGCTGGCTGTATTAGTAACAAAGTTCTCTTATATGGAAAAATCCTTTGTTCTGCATGTTCGCGATGTGTGTTTTTAAGGGTTCTTTGGAGAAGAGCCATGTAGCTAGTGCACTAGACCTCACCACCTCCCTCCACACACACACTTCTTTTTCCCATTCTTCTTTTCAAATTTCAAATTGGATTTTTGACATAGATTTTTGGTTGATTTCAAATAATTGAAATGTCCCTTATATGTGGCCTGTTTTCTAGGTCACTGTCAGGCAGTGTTTGGTGGCAACTATTCTATTCACAGGGTGTAAAGTTTTGTTTATCCATACTTCTGCCTGTCTTCTGGTTTTCATTCTATGGTAATTGATTTTATCTACACGGTGCCTCCAATAATCAAAAAATTTGAGATTGACATGGTTTCTTTACCTTCTCCCACTATCTTCCCTTCCCGTAGGCTTTGAAATTCCACATTTGATATAAGTATTTCCTTTGGTACTTTGGGTCAATTTCCTCTCAAATAATGACTCTGAATAATGCCAGGTTATTTTAAACCCAGGATGTTTGATGTTTAAACTTATTGAGACTTAATGGATCAAACTTATCTATATCTGAGAGAAAGCACATTTTTATCCGTTCAGAAACAGAATATATGGTGATTAAGTATATCCTAAGCACTAATTGGAAAAGATATCATAAATGCAGGTGAAAGTAATGTTCGCTTTTCCAGATTCAATAAATTATCATCTGCTTTAAAGACGAAGAAATTGAGGATACTAAAGTCAAATAATGTACTTACCTTAACCAAAGGTAGACTTTCTTTTTCTATGAAAATATGTGTTTCATAAATTGATCAATATATTTGCTATCCAAGTCTATCACGTAAGAGCCAGAGCAAGAAGTATTCACCACGAGCCGTTTTACAAATAATACTAATACAGGATTTGATCTCAACTGGAAGGAATGGTCAGACTAAAAATGTGAAAAGGAGCAAGAGAATAATGCACTGAAGGTAGGAAGCCAACAGAAATGCACAGCAGGTGATGACATTTGACATTCACTGGATTAATTATTCTACAAAATTACATCCAGATCATATTATATGCCATGCAGAATGGTGCATGGTAGAGACAGAAGTATAGAAATAAGTAAGACACTGTCTCCAGTATCAAAATTCTCCATTTTAAATACAAAGTTACTGAGTGTGGGGAAAAAAGAAAAGAAAATGTATATTGTATAAGATGGAGTTCCCAGTTTATGAGGAACAAAAGGACTGCAAAATGCAGTTGTGCATGCAACCACATCGGAACGTGACAGGGAGGAGGTGCAAGGGTGCCTGCATTAGATGCCAAGGGTTATAAGAAGGAAACGAAGGATCCAGTCAGAAAGGAGAGTAAAAGAACAGATCCAGAAATGGACATGTACTTGTCAGGCTTTATGAAATAGGTTGGAAAGAATGGGAGAGAGTAGAGAATAAGGAGGGCCCTGTGAGCCAAAAAAAGGGCTCTATCAATTTATTTTTCTTTCCTCGAGTAACAGAAGAAGTGATTAGAAGCTTTCTGTGGAGGGATTTCATACAAAGAACCACCTTGGTCACCGTGTCAAACAGGCAATCAGGAGGTGAACACAGTTCCAAGGCAGAGACAGGAAATGAAGTACCCTCTTGCCTTGAACCAAGTGGATTGAGACTAAAGATACAGTGTAAATTATCAGTGAAAGTCAACTTTTAAAGGGTTTTAAACGCCAGTCCAGAGACATTTATGTTTTATGCAGGAATCTTATTAAAGGTGACGGAGAATCTGTAATGACCTGTGAAGGAAACGAAAGGGGTGAGTTTCAGGAAGGGCTCTCCCCAGGTCTGGGATGTGGAGCCATGCTACCTGAAGCCTTGTGGGCCTTGAATTGGAGCTGGCTCCTTGGAGCAGCCTCATTTCTATCACAGACAGGAGTTTCTAGTCCTTGAAGACACAGAAAGATGAGTTGTTGGAAGTCTGGACCACAGCCAGCCCACTGATGTGAAGAGCCACTCTAGCAGTGATCTTTGGAGCGAACATATACAGAAAATGGATAGTTTCAGAGCCTCAGGAGAGCTGTTCTGAAGACAGATGGAGCAGAACAACTGCAGACAAGAAAAGCACAAAACTTATTTTTGGCAGCCACTGACATACAGTGGAACTGACAGAGCCAGCTGTGAAATTCTGGGAAATGGTGGCATTCCCCAGCTCCAGTCTTAGGCGGAGGATTTAGAAGAGGCTGTTCCTAATGTAAGGGCCAGACCAAACCTAGTGGCACAATTGTCACTGAGTTAAATTCTTTCTGAGGCCAGAACCCATTTTCCTCCAAATGCCATGTTCTTTGAGTTACACACACAGAGATAAATACACATGACTGTGAAAAAAAACGTTGGATTTGAGTATCGTGTAACATTGCCTGAGCTATATGATATTCCATATGCCACAAGCATCAGTAATATGCAAGCTGAGCACAAGAAGAGCTCAAGAGGGCCACATACCTTTGCCTATTTTTCTTGTAATTAATATCAGAATGCATATGCACCAGACTTTTCTAGGAAATGACACCCATTCTCCTTCCCTGTCTTCCATGTCCCTTCCTTCACTGTCACTTTCCTTTTCACCTTCCTACCTTCCCCCTCTTGCTATCCTCTCTGTCTGTCTGTCTGTCTGTCTCTGCCTCTTTTTCGTTTTTCTTCCTAAGACAAGGCACAATAAGTTTTAATATTGTGCCTTTTAGCAGCCACTGTATCAGTCATTAGTGATACGATGACATTATTGGGACACTGGCGGCACTTGAATGTAACTGAGGATTGATTAGGTTTTAAAATATTCATATTAATTTTCTGATATTCACATTGAATTGAGGTTGCATGTGAGTATACCCTACCTTGTGGTTAATACTGTCCAAGGAGCCAGACATGGTTGGGCATCACGGTGGCATTTTATTCTTCAATTGCTTAAGGAAAACAGTGAATTGTAATTCTGTACTAGTAGTCCACACTGGAAATCCTAGCTTCTTGGTAGGCTAGGATAACGAGGATCATGGTTCAGGGACAGCTTAGACATACAGGCAAGACCCCTCCTAAACAAACTCAGTGCAGTGGCATGGGCCAACCTCCCTAGCTATGTAGGAGGCTGAGTCTGGGAGGATCAAGTGTCCAGGCCAGCCCAGTGAGAAAAAGACAATGAAATGCCATTTCACTGGGTGTGGTTGTGTGTCTGTCTTCTCAGAAATTATAACACTGGAAGTAAGACCCTATGTACAAAGTAACTAGTGCAGAAAAGGACTGAAGACATAACTCCGAGAGCACCTGTCTTGTAAATGCAAGACCCTGAGTTCAAACCCCAGTGCTACAAAAAAAAATCTTACATTCCACTTGCACCTTTGTGACACATTTGAGATAGCTCTAAAATTAAATATTTGTTTATTGTTGCCATCAAGTAGGTACTAAAATGCAATATCTAACCAGGCACTGGATAGCTTTCATCTTAAGTCACTAAACAGAGAGCTCTGTTATCTAAATACTTTTCAAAGGTTGAGGGAATATGAGAGATCTGGAAAAAAACAAACATAAAGTCACTGACTTGATATTTAAGAAATAAAATAAAAATGACTAGATGTTTAAATAAACATTGTGTCAATCTTGTTAGCTGCCATGGTTAATATTTATAAATTTCTCAGTACATTTTGAAAGCAATTTGCAGGTTCAATTCCTCACAGTAAAAGATTTTCTAGGCTTGTTAAAAAATTGCTTAAAAATTCAGCCAACCGTAAGTGAAATGAATTTCTCAGCACTAAGTAATTTCAAAAGTAAAATAACAAAATGCTTGAAAATATGTTGAGTGAAATCTTATGTTTAATGCAGGATGGGAATGTATTTTCATAGCTTTCTTGTGGTATTAAAATACAGACTCCTGAAAGACTTTTGAACATGGTTTCTGTGTTAATCCAGGCAATATGGCTTTTGTTCAGGAAGGAAAATTGTAACATTTCCCTTCAAGGAACCTGACAAAATATAGTTTTTAGAATTTTTTGACTGATCCTTAAAAGGGTCGATTTTCCAAAATCTGTAACGTGAATGCCAGGCAGAGGTCACTCAGCGTTGCAGTATCCTGTGTCCATGTTGGCCTTTTCATTCTCCAGACACTACTAAGAACACACCCACAGGTGAACACGTGCGCATGTCATTTATTGTGTTGAGAAGGATCATTCTCCCCAATCTCTCAAAATTTATTTAAATTCTTCTTAGACATTTTCTTCACATTGCCTAGACAAACAGATTTAAACACAAAATGGCTCATGTCAGCAAAACCAAATTTAGGCCTTTTAACATTTTCCTAATGAACAGTATTTGGAGGATAATGTAAGAAGAGCCTATGAAATTAATATTTGACAAAAATAAAATAAAATACACATAAAAGTCCGTAATAACACTCAGCTTTAGTAAGAAAGCCATGATTATCAAATAAGTTAGCTAAGAGTGCAGTTGGTTGAGAACAGACCCTGTTACTTTGGCAACCTGATTTGATATTCACAAGGTGTGTTTTTAGCATAGAATCCTGTCTTGAAAATGAATACAAGCGGGGGGTAGGGTAATGGGTACCAAGACATGTGAAAGGACATCAATGTATGTGAATTAATGCACCTTCTATCTGGCAAATATCATGTAACCCTTTTACTAATTACAATAAAAAATTTTAAAAAAAGAAAATGAATACAAGCAAATAATTAGGTAACTAAATTGCTGAAACAGCAATTATATTTTTGAAAAATTCTGAAGTATAAGTCATCCACTGTTGAATATGAATCAGAATAATAGCAGACTACTGAGCAGCGAGTTCCATTTCAAAACTATTCTATGTGATGGCTCAGATACTTTTCTTTCATCTAGACCTGCAGTGTTGTTTGTCTGGGATTGTTACTGAATTGCCTCAAAAGGTTCCGTTTCCTCATTTATAAAGAGAGATACATTGAAATAGATACTTCACCATCCTATTTAATGAGGCTGATGAGATGTGAGTGACTGCTTTGGGGTTCTAGAAGTAGTTTGGAGACTTTAAAGAAATTCTTCCTTGAGCTAAATGCCAATAGCTCACACTTATAATCCTAGCTACTCAGGAGGCTGAAATTTGAGGATTGTGGTTCAGAGCCAGCTTGGGAAGAAAAGTCTATGTAACTTCAAGAAATTCTTTCTTGATAGTTTTAAAAAGCTTTCCTCTTGTTTATGTCACTTGAGACAAGTGTGAGATGCTATTCAGATTTGTTCATGCTAACAAACAAATGAAGGACATTTGTGGAAAAAATACAAATACCAACACATGGCAAAGAAATGAAATCATAATCTAATAATGACGGGGATTCAGATTTGAAAGTCATTGTCAACATTGAAGCCTCTCTTTCTCTCTCTCTCTCTCTCTCTCTCTAGCTCTCTGCATCTCTCAAGTTTCTACCTTTGTATAAGTTCTCATCTCCCTGTTTCTCTGTCTTCCTATACTTTTTCTTTCCTTTCTTTTCCTTTTCCTTTTCCTTTTTTTGCCAGGCTATGGGTCCAATTTAGGGGTGTACATTCTAGGCATTTGCTCTACCACTTAGCTATATTGTCAGCATTATTAGTGAACTGTTGTGAGTGTATGTGCCTGTGCTTAATAGAAATAATGGTAAGGATTTAAAAACTCAAGTCTTTAAAGCATCTCAATCATATTGAATGTTGAGGATTGTTTCTCATTAAAGTTTTTTTTCTGCAGAGTTCTCAGAGAATTAAACTTATACTGAGAAATTCAAAATGCCTAGAGTACTGAAGAAAGAAATTTAGGAGACAATACTGTGAGACACATGTCTCTTCCTCTTAGGAGAGGAGGCCTTGCTATAATTTTGTGAGATAGTAAAACCTTATCATTTCTCACTGACTTATTGATGTTGCCTGTTTTCTTGGGTCTTTTTCTTGACAACTCTGAACTCTGGCATTGTCCCTTTGTTCAGTGCCTGGATGATTTATACCTAAGGGCAATGCAATGTTGTAAAATTTATTATCAGAGAGACTCTGTTCTTCTTTACAAAGTGTGAAAAAGCACAATTTTTTAAAGGGATGTGTTATGGAAGACTGACAGATAATAGAATTTTCCAGGAAGAAATAATTTTCTTAACACTAAGCATGTCTATGTAAATGCTTTATAAACAACGTTTGCATTCCCTGGGTGCAGCTTTCTCAATCTGTGGACTAATTATTGGACTTAGTCAGCATCTCAAATACTGTGGTGTGTCAAGCACACACCCTAGATGCACATGGGATACTTATGTTCTAAAAATACATTGCAATTCTAGCTCCAAACCTGACTCATACCTTCAGACCTACGGCCACAGAGTCAGGCTCCGAGGTCTCCATGTGTTTAAGATACACACAGCCTCTAGGTCATTCTTTTAAAAACATTGCTGTGGTTTGCAAAAGAAAACAAAAAAATAAAATAATTAACTTCAATTTTCCCATGTTCAACACATCCAAGTATGAGATCAAATTTGAGACCAATCTATACTACATAGTGAATTTCAAATAAATCTGGGCTATATAGTGAGACCTATTTTGTCACAAAAACCAAAATGAAACAAGCAAGTGAATAAATACAATATGTCTACATATGGAACTGTTTATAATACTTTTGTTTAAGTAAGAATTGTACTGTTCATTCATGAGTAGTCTGATCTTCTTTTAAGTACTGTAGTTTAAACTTAGGGCCATACCTTTTGAGGCTGGAGCTCTGCCATGTAAGCCCTACATCCAACCTGGGATATTTTTTTCAATGTTTTGTTTTGTTTTTTTAAGATGGAGTCTAGTGAACTCTTCTAACTGCATAGCCTTGAACCATAGTCCTACAAATGTCAGCCTCCGGAGTCACTGAATATAAGTGTAAGCCACTGACAACTGGAATTTATTTTTAATCTCATGTTCACTTTGGATTTTTACAACATTATTTATTAGCCAGAAGTCTTGAAAGCTTTGTTGATTACACTCCCATGTTTTAATCTATAAGGCAAACCTTAATCAAAATGAATGCTTAGTGTTAATTTTTTGATAACATAATGTGTTGGTTAGTCTAATGACCAGTTGATTAACTGGTAATAACCACTTTGCTTTTGGAATATGCTCTGATGAAAACATCTATTAGAAGTCTATGTTTAGTGTTGAAAATAGTGGACATGTCATTCGTGATAGACCAGCTAGATCCTCTTCCTTTGTGGGCCAACCAAAATGCTATCCCTGTACAGTGTGACAATGGACAGATTATTCAGAAGCACTGAAAATACTTTCAAAGAGATGGTCATTGTGTCCTGCTTCCTGCCTTATGCCCCTAGATAAACCTCTCTTACATTTTGCTGCCACTTCTATCAGTCCTTTGCCCCCAACTCCTTGTCTGTTTCATGTATCTAGATTTAGTTATTAATGAGCCTATCAGATGCTGAAACACAGTTCTTATTCCCAGATTACCCTTCCAAAATACCACAACAATTTCTGTTTTATCATTGGCCTATGGAAACAGGAAAGTAAGATTCTGAAAGAAATGGGAAAAAGAAATCCACCCCAGTGACTAAGAGGAATTAGCAATATTTTCATTCACAGTCACTGCTGGATCAGTATCTACATTCTGTCTTCTTTCATTGAGACATGTAATTAGAGGATTACAGTCAATATTATTGCAGTGAATAAATGAAATTTCAACCTCAAATGTGACAAACTTACTTTTGATGGACTCCTAGTGCTCTTAGAAACACAAATGACCAAATGAGTATATTGTGCAGTGGGCAGACTTCCTCTTAAAAAGAAGGCTAAGTCTCCTTTGGAGTCACTTGAAACATGTCCAACCTTGCCAGCAAGTGATCATCAACTAGATGTTTCTGTAAATAAACATCCAATTTGCAGCAATGATTTTCAGATATAATTATTCAGCTGTGTATAGCAGTGATTAATATTAGCAGTATAAAAATAGGCATGTATACATTATTTTAAATGGTGATTAGGAAGCAAATCACTTATAATACTGATGGAAAGAGAGTAAGGATCTATTGGACTTGAATAATTTCATTTACCATTGAAGTTAAATTTAAATTACAAGACAAACGCCTGTGCAAAAGAACATTTAGACTAATAGCTAAGCAAGAGATATGGTTCCTAGCAGGGAAGCTAAAGAAAAATGTACAGAACTGCTTAAAGTATTTCTTTCCTCAGCAATAGAAACCAAGACAGGTACAGAAATGCTTTAAATAAATCATTTGGGCGGAAAATGGAGAGCCTACAGAAGCAGTGAACTTTAGGGAGACAAGTTTGGTTCACCTCAAAGCAGATGCTGTTCAACAAAGGGAGTATGTATTTCAGCTATATGAAGGAATTGGTCCTTGGTAGAAATGAGTACATATGTTGAAATGTTGGCAGTATTCAGCCAAGGGAGTACACTTCTTCTTTAAATGATACATATGAGCTTTAAAATCAGTTGCCTAATGTGAATCCTATTGGACATTCACAGAAGACAGCCAGAATGGAGTTGAAAATTCAGAGTAGATTGTCAGCTAGAAGGTTCTAAAAGGAAAGGATAATTCATCCCCTTTCTTTTTTTACAGTGCATATATAGGCTAATTCTAGAAGAGGGAAGGAAGAAAGAAGGGATAGAGGAAGGGAGGAAGGGAAAATGGAAACATTGCTTGATAAAAAAAGACCTGTAGATATGGTTCTATATATAAGAGAGTCTATCTGTCTCTTCTTCATAGAAGAGACATTTAAAATTGCTTTTGGGGTGGGTTTGGTTCATTACTTCAGGGTATGATTTAACCTCAGAAACATTTAGAACATGGCAAAAGGCAAACAAGCCTATTTTGAATAGCATGGTAGTACTTTGCTTTCTATGGGGGTACATTTGAATAGATTCTTCAGTGAATTTAGTTAGGATCTTGCAAGGGAACAACAAATTAAAATGTTCAGGAGTAGAATGAGCTTGGCACTTTCAAATATGAAGGTAGAGGTCTGTGTTTCTAAGAGGAAGTAGGAAAATGGGAAAGAAGTAGGGGAGTTTTATAGTGGCTGACCATGTGGCTCTGAATGTGTTGCTATTTTACCAGCAAAACAATGAGTCATTCAGGCCATTTGATGACAGACTTGTGGTCAGCACTTTCCCTCTTTCCTACTTCTTTTCCAGAAGATGAAAGACCACAACAACTGTTGAGCGTTTGCCTTGTTTTATCCTCATCTACCACATCAACCATGACATGAGTATAAAACACCTCATTTGGCATACAGTCAAAGATGCATGAAATCTGATTCCAAAATATTTGTGAGATTTCATGTAGCCAAACAAGCAAAACTGAAGACAAAATTCTAAAAGCAATTAGAACAAAAGTATGAATCTGAGTAGTTGCCATTTTTTGAGATGAAAATTTTTATATACTGCTGAGACTAACCAGCAAAATATTTTATTTATTTTATTAGAGGTTTGACAAATAACAATTGATTACTTCAGTAAATAATCAGATATATGGTATGTGAGACATTGTGTTTATTGAGTAAGTATGAATGACAAATGAAAACATTTCACATCCATGGAGAAAGCAAGTTATAAAAATTTATATTTAATGCCAGGTATGATGGCTCACGCCTGTAACCCTAGCTACTCAGGAGTCTGAGATCTGAGGAGTATTGTTCAAAGCCAGCCCAGGCACTTAAGACTGTAAGACTCTTATCTCAAATTAATCAATAGAAAACTGGAAGTGGGGTTGTGGCTCAGGGGTATGGCAGTAGCCTTGAGCTGAAGAGCTCAGGGACAGTGCCTAGGCCCAGAGTTCAAGCCCCACAAACAACAAAAACCATAATATTTAAAAGGTGACTAAAAGAAACTTTAGAAGAATAATGAGCTTGTAATACATATAGGAAAGATAAATCTCTAGATTCAGATTGCTGACCAAAATAAAGGTGACTTTACTGTGGATGTTTTTAGGAGGAAGTTATTATCTACAGCAGATCATTATTCTATATTCATGTTCATATTCTTTTCTATTGCAGCTTGTTTGAGAGAGGTTAGACTCATTATTCATCCAAAATGGAATGAAGTAGCATAATGTGGTATCTGCTGATGAGTTGTCCTGATTTTCCAGGGTTCTAGCACTAGACACACTATTGTGGGAATTGCCACCTGCTTTTTGCGTCTCCTACCGATGAAACACTCACCCTTTAGTCTCATGTTTTGTGAGTATGCGTCAATGTTAATATAAATGAATTAAACAAGCAATTAATTAGCCTCACCTTGACAAGCTAGAGTGTAGTAAATACAGGCTTTTTTTTTACTTGTAGGTTTTTTTATTGTAATTAGTAAAAGGGTTACATGATATTTGCCAGATAGAAGGTGCATTAAATCACATACATTGATACCCTTTCACATGTCTTGGTACCCATTACCCTCTCCCCCACACCCCCCACCTGTCTTGGTTTTCCCCCCTTCCCTACCAAATTTCAAATAACCAAATACAAATAAATTCATTATATCAGATAACAAAGTGAGATACTGTAACAATATGAGATAACAAAGGGACAGCAAAGGAGATGAGAGACAACATAGTACATTAAGGACAACAATCATTTGTTATATGGCTTTTGTTTCAATATCCTGGCATTTTTATTATGTCTGCTAATTACCATCACTTCTTTTAAATTGATCACTAAAATAATTTTAAGTTACGTTGCATTTATTTTTAAAAACACATTAAATTACATATAATACTAAGGTACTTTCACACATATATTATGTAATTTTAAATCCATTTAAACCTTTTTGTCTTAAAATTTATCTTTGTCTATGATAAAAAGCATTCATAATTCTTTCTTTTATCCTTTTGAAAAATCCAGTCTTTCTGTTTGTAATTACCCTACTTTACATACTTATTCCTACCTAACAGCATAAACATCAGTACTCCTACTTAGCTTTAAATTCTATAAAATATTTTAAACAATAAAAACAATCAGAGAAATCACAGAAGCCTATACTATCACCTATACAATCCTAGCTGAGACTGTATTTCCACACAATTTTATTTTATTTTTTTAATAATTTTTATTGTATTTAATAAAAGGGTTACATGATATTTGCCAGATAGAAGGTGCATTAATTCACATACATTGATACCCTTCCACATGCACAATTTTAAAACAGAAATTAATCTAAACTGTAATAAACTGGTGCCAGAAACAAGAAAAGAAAATAGGTCAGTGGGTTTGGTGTTCTGCAGCTTATTTTATTTCATTTTCACTAAAGAAAAAATAATTGGCTGCCGAAATTGTTCATGTAGCTACCAGTGCTATTCACAATAAGCATCAGGGCTTTTTAATCTTAGAAATGAACTTACTGGAATTGCATCAGATACAGTGATGGGGCCAAAGTCATTACTAGCTGTATATAAACATTTTCTTATATTCTAGACTGCTGGTGCTGCAAGTAGTGGGGGCTGGACAGTAGTTGAGGCTGGGCAGTTGCTGGCTGCTTATAAGCCATGTTTCCCTTTTTTCCTCTTGTATAAGTGGGCCTACATGACTGATTGTTGCCAAAGGAGTGGGAACTGTTGTGATGTTTCAGTTCTCTAATTGAAAAATGTAAATTAAGAAAGTAAGTCGCAACCTCTCCATACATTTCTTCATAATTTATCTGATTGTCTAACAGAAAGGATTCTAAGCTATGTCGGGGGGGAAAGGAGGGGGAGGCAGGGAGAGAGAGGAAGAAAGAGAGAGGGAGGGAGAAAGAAAAAGAGGGAGAAAGAGACAGAAAAAGAATAGAGCTACATAATTGAAGTTTAGACTAAGGAAGGAAATAGCATCTACTGGTCAGAAACATGTATAAGGAGTTATATCATCAAAACATTAATATATACTGCCAAAATGCAGCAGTATATTTTTATGTTAAGTAGAGTACTCTCATCACTAATACATACAGCTACTTTTGAGTCATTCTTTCAGTGACTTACCTAAGACAGTTTATTGTCAAACCCCCGTAAGTTGGGGGAATGAGGAAAATAAGCAAGTTGATTAAACAGTTTACAATTCTGGATCCAATTGCATCTAATATCATCCACTTATTTCCTACATTCTATTTTTCCTCCATCTATGCCTGTTCTTTTTTTTCTATTTTTCTCATTCTGTTTCTAATTGTGTCACCTGAACACCTGCTGAATAAATGCTAGGCTATAAGGTACCCTATAAACTAAACAGAAAAGCTTAGATTATTTGTAATTGGTAATGGAAAGTAGAGTTGACTTCCAGCCAAATGGGACTAGAATTTAAAGCATAAAATTTGGGCAGGGTTTGGCAATGTACCTTAGTGGTAGAGTGCGTGCCTAGCATGCATGAAGCGCTGGGTTCAATTCCTCAGTACCACATATACAGGAAAGGCTAGAAGTGGTGGTTTGGCTCAAGTGGTCGAGTGCTAACCCTGAGCAAAAGAAACTCAAAGACAGTACCTGGGCCCTGAGTTCAATCCCCAGGACTAGCAAAACAAACAAAAAAAGAATTAGGCCCTTCAGGGTAATATTGTTTATATGCAAAATCATCTTAGGGAACCTGTCCTAGTAAAAGTTTGAGATTATTACTATTATAACATTGAAGAGACACCAGAACAAGGTGGCTCACACATGTAATCCTAGCTACTCAGGAGGCTGAGATCTCAGGATCAAGGTTCAAAGCCAGCCCAGGCACAAAAGGAAGTGGGGTTTAGCTCAAGGGTAGGGTGGTAGCCTTGAGCTGAAGAGCTCAGGGACAACACCCAGGCCCAGGGGTAGGGCAGTAGCCTTGAGCTGAAGTGCTCAGCAACAGAACCTAGGCTGAGTTTAAGCACCATGACCCACAAAAAAAAATGAAGAGGGATAATCATTCTGCATAGAAATACTTTGACTTATTAATAGTTGTATAAAACTGTATGCATGATTTAATTAAAAGTTACATAAAATGTAAGTGCTGAAACACTTGTCCTATAAAATATAAATGAGTTACAGTCACAACCTCTTTTCATTCTTTTCCATTTTCTTAATGACTTACATATTATAAACCAAAAATACATTTTTCTAGGAACCTAAGCCTAATAGATAAGAGTTTGGCCAATTTATGTGATATTTTACAGCTAACTTTAATTATGACTCTAGCTGTACTCATGAAAAATTGAAGGCTGAAGTACAGAGCCTTTGGCCATGCCATAATAGATTTCTACAGAAAATGCCAAACTAGGCTCCAAAAACAAAAACCATCCTCAATAACTTTCACACAAACTCAGTCTGACAAAAGGGAAAGTTGAACTCCAAATGCCTGGAATGTGGGAAATGCCAAGAATCCCTTCAGAGCATTAGCAGAGTCACAGTTGGGAAGAATTTCTGCTTACAAAATTTTCTTCCTACTTCACCTTGAGGGCAGAGAGATGGAGTGTTAAGACAGTTTATGCAAAAGCTCCTTCAGACACTGAAATCCCTTACCCAGTATTTAGATATTTTGTGTATCCAAGATATCCAAATGAGAGATCATAGGCTACCACACAGAATAATTATTGAAATCACTGGAGATACTGAGGCACAGAAGAGTGACTAGGTCATGAGGGCATCTAGTCACCACTTTCTTCTAGACTTAGCTCATATCCTGCAATGACTCCCTGAGCTTTATGTCACATACAGCCTTTTTCTCACTGTAGGCTCTATGTCTCTGCAATGATTAATCAAAATCAAAGTAGTTTCCCTAACAGGAAAATGGTGATTGTATAGCTGATCCCCAGGGAAACATTTTCAGTTTAAAAAGCCCAAATAATCGCAGTGCAATTCTTTCAAGTTCAAAAAGCCTATCCATCGATAGTGAGTTGAAGCCAAACTCTTCCTGGGAGACTGTAGGAAAGGAATTGATTTTGTGAAGTTTCCCATAAACATTAATTACTATTCATCCATGAACTTCAGTTGTTTCTTGACAATGGTATACTCTATGTGTGACAAGCAACTATTCATATTTATCTATTATTAAGCTTTTCTGTCTTGGCTTTATACTCATTAGAAAATTTCCATTACATTATTTGAAAATGTATCACCTGACTCCCAAGGCAAATGTTGATACGGTATGCTTTCTTTTTTTTCTCTCAGAAGACATTTGCTGAACTTCAGCTATACTTTGAACACACTGGTTGGTTTCTAATGCAGTGTGACTGGGATAAGGTCAAAAGAGAAGCTTGGACCATTGCAGCAGGATGTCAAAGGTACATGACACATAATCCTTCTAAGAGTCAAGGACTTAACTTCTAACCCATCATATGGGCCTATGAGAACAATGCCTGGAGAACAATAGACAATCAAGAATATTGGTCCACAGATGGATCATAAGATGAAATGAGCATGGGGCTGAAATGTGAAGGCTCAACTCAGTCCACACTACAATAGTGTGATGAGAAAATATAGGTCTCAGTCTAGTGGGTAAATAGATCTGTCCACTGAAACCAGATGTTTGAGTGCGGTCTACTCCTTGTTTCTTTTGGTCATTTGTTTAATTTTGTTAAGAAAGGCGAAGTTCCTCACATAAGGTTGGGATTATGAAGATAACATTATTGCATAGTTAGAATTCAAGATTCTCACCTCAGTAACAAATGTGACTTTGGGGTAGTTGCCTAAACTTATTTCAATTTCAACATCAGGAAAGGGTATATTTCAATAAGCAATTACACCATGTTTAAAATGATGACATACCGATGTAAACTGAGCGACTTCCATGAGTTTTGTATCCTCCTCCGAGGCTGTCCCCTTCCCAGCATGATGACTTTCCTCCTGCTTTGTGTGTCCCCCATCTTAGCAACTTACTCTTTCTTATCTCTTCTAAGCCAATTTAGATCTGTGGCCCTCATTTGCTTTGGGATTTTCCTTCAAATTTCTGAAGATTAATAGGATGTATTTTAATCTCATACTTTATTTCTTTTAACCTTTTCTATTGATATCTACACATGAAAGAAAAAATTAAAATTTGCCCCATGCCATTGACCTACACACATCACACACACACACACACACACACACACACACACACACACACACACACACAACATGGATACATCCATTTAAACTAAACATATGCCAATATTTCAAGGATGTATATTGGAGAAGAGGAAAAGTAAGATATTTCTTTTGTAATTCTGTGTTAGGAGACTGACGAGAGTTTACCTGTCAGCATGTTAGTTGGTGCCCTCTGGCAGTCCAGTAATCCCTGTCACTGTGCCCTCTAATAGTATAGGAACTACTAAGCACTAAATAATTAATTGTGTTCAAGATTAATTACAGTAAAAATTAATTACATTTAAAACTTTACATCCCCGTGGTGCGTATGTATCCTAGTCAAATATCGACCAGCTACATGTTTCCCTTGACTGCCATGTTAGACAATATGTTTTTAAAAGCATTTCTACTATTGCTGAAGTGTTATTAGACAATCCTGATATTAGAACTTGCAAATAGATCCAGGGGGATGTTGTTGTATGATTTCTATCAGAGTTTATATGGGAGTATTATGTAGTTGGGATATGGCTTCTCTCTCAGGATTATCTATATTTGGGATGTTTCAGAGGACAGAAGAATCTTACAGATAATGAGAAAAATGACAGTTTGCAATAAATACATGTTTGTACCGTTTCTGCCATTTTTGCTGTATTTTTCAAACTGCATATTGTGACCTATTAGTGTTTTTATGAAGTCACTTTACATTATAATGGTAAGTTTTAAGAAAATAAATTAGAACTCCATCAAAGACAAATGAGAATAGTACATCATGTATAAATAGAGCGAACGTTGTCTCATTAAACTTTTAATTTGGTTTTACATCATAGAATTGTGATGTGAAATGATTGCCTACTGAGGGTCACATTTAAAAATGTTTCAGAGTAATTATAGAAAAATCCCATAGGGTGGGCATCTCTGTAAGTTTTTTCCATATATTTTTATTGTAATTAATAGAAGGGTTACATTTTATTCACCAGATAGAAGGTGCATTACTTCACAAACATTGATACCCTTTCTCATGTCATGGTCCCCATTTCCCTCCCTCCCCTCCCCCCGCTCATCTTGATTTCCCCCCGGGAATGCACCGTGTGTCAATTGCCAAGGAATAAGAGCTATTTTATTACATATCTAGGAATGTACATGTTACTTATCTACAGACATTCTCAAACTTTTCTTACAATGCGTTACTAAATTTGTTAGCAATATCAAAAATTACTGTATTTCTGTATAGATTTCAGAACATGCTGTCTTCTTACACCTCAACTTTTATCTACCATTTTTGTCATGGTGAATTTTCTTATCTTTTCTCTAAGTCTCCAGTAATGTGGTCATGCAGCAGCATTTAGCTTTCTGTTATCTCTGTATTTCTCCCCCTCTGAATTTATATTTTGAAGCCTTTATAATTGAAGACATGGTCTCTAATGAGATAATTATGATAAAATGAGGTCATTAAAATAAGATCTACTCCAATATAACTGTTATTTATATAAGAGAAGAAAATTAGGACATAAACACACACAGAGGAAGACCATGTGGTTCAGAAATCATCCATAAACCTAAAATGAGGCCTCAGAGGAAAATTGTCCTGAACACCCCTGAACTCAGTCACCTAGTGCCAAGAATTGTCATGGCAGCCAACTCATACTGTCTACATCTTCTTTTTTTCTTCCTAAGTTTAAATGAATGTATATAGCATGTATTTCAAAGGTCTTTAGTTTCAAGTAAGTTTGTTCCATTCAATTAAATAATTATGCTGGAATATAATAAATATAACTTCAAATAAAAGAAAAAGTTCATAGTATTATCCTCCTACAGGAATATAGAAAGGTGTTAGGATTTGGGAAGATAAAACTAAGAGGTTCAAAACTATTTTCAGTTTTTTGTGTGTCTCCTTTACACTCATTCAAAAGTAGAGAACTTATATCCCCTGGGAGAAGAATGAGGACACTAAGTTACAGTTTAACCAAAATTGTAGATAAAGACTGAAATGAAGTAAAAAAAAATCGATGTTTCCTAACCAGAAAAACTAACAGATGTTAAATAGAGACGATGTAGAACAGTTTAAGTTTATTATTTCATACTGGTTATATATATATATAACCAGTATGTATATATATATATATATATATATATATATAACTTGGGTTATATTATACATGACCCATATATAGGGTATAAAACATTTGGCAAAAATTAACACCGTTTGAAATAATTCAAAGTAAATTTGAATTTTGTTCAGGTACTGAACAGCCAATCATCTGTTTCAGAATAAGAAAAGTCTGAAAATTAGTGCACAGAAAATATATTTTCAACATAGTTTATTTACTATAGATACCTATGAGTTATGTGAAAATTTAAAAACAACCATTTTCAGTTATTTGTTTCATTCTTGAAATTCAAATAAAGGGAGGATAAAATATTTAAAGGTTATCATCTGAGTAGAGTCAACAGGCCCCAAAGTTTCCCCTAGTTTTTTAGAAGACATTGTTATAATGATAATATCATCTACTTTAGCAATTTCAACTACTTTCTATGGCCTAGAAAAAAATAGATATTTTCCCAAAGGCCCCCAAAATTGGAAAAGGCTTCACTTGAACATCTGTTATTCCATTTATTGTTGGTCTTGACCTAACAAGCAGTTATAGACTGTTGAGGAATTGAGCTGCATAGTTACCTTCTGCCATTTCAGAATGATTGCCGCCTTCAGGTGTAGCTGCTCTTCCACCACAGCTTCCTTCTGAGTCTGATTAACTGGAAAGGGGGAATGCATACACGAATAGGTGCAGAGGTCCAACATTTGTTTTTCTCAAGGCATATCATTTAGTGAGAAGACCAACAGTGGGATAAGCTACATAAAACATAGGAAGCCTACCGAGTTAAAGGTTTAGTTTTGACTTTTAAGATGGTAGCAGAGTCACAGTAGTAACAGTACTCACATTTAATGTACATGTTTGGAAACCATATGAAATAACTGGAGGGGAAGACGTGGGGTTGGAACAGGTTGGGGCAGAATGGTGGAAGGTGTGACATTTATCAGGATGCCTTGTATTCCTAAGTTGACATGGAGAATTGAAACCTTTCTGTGAAACTACTTAAGATACATTAAAATAAATATATCAATAAAATATTATGCTAGCAGAAAGGAAGTAGAACCTAATCCCATGAAGCAACGTTGAAAATGGAGCTTGGGCAGCACACTGATAATTGAGAACCTGACTTCTGGAATTGAAGCCCCTTTACACCACTACTTCATAAAGATACATAAATATTTCAAAGGAATGCATTCTCACATAAATGATTGGTATTACTGCTTTTTAAAACAACTGGTGCTATGGAGAAAAATATACAATTTCAGAAAAAAACACACATATATAATTAAGATTCAGAGTACACTGGATATTTCAAATGTCTTACCGCTTAAAAAATCTTTGAATAATTAATCAGGGCTCTAAAAATATTACTAACATTCCTGAAATGGCAAATGCAGGGTATTATAATAGGCTTTAGGGTTCTGGCAAATAAGGACACATAAAATGCAGTCAAACCAGAATTACCTATAAATGATGATTGGTTTAGTGTGGCTGTTGCAGGTAACACTTGAGACATACATATCATAAAATGTTACTTGTTTTTAATTTAAATTGCAGAATTAACAAGTTTCTCTTTGGTATATATGGAGTGCTATTCACAAGGAAAATCCAACTCAGTTCCAGATATTTCTATGACTTGATTATTTAGTCTTAGAAAAATTGTGGTGTTTGGTTTAGACTTAAAATTTATGGCTGGATTAATTGGGGAGCAATTTTGGCCTTGAGACTCATCTTTTAAACTCTAGCAAGTCTTAAGATTGGCGCCCAAAATACCCTTGACCTTTCTTGATGTGCTTATTGGCTTCTCACATCAGTCAGAGCCAATGCTATTTGGAACACCGTGCTTTAATTTAAACAAATTGTGGATTGATGTCTCCAGTAATAAGATGGATGTAGGAACTATTACTAACTCCTCTGAGGTACTTGAAGCATGCAGTGTCACTGCAGTGGCTGTGTAAGACACATTTTGACTCCTCTCCCCCCACAAAATCCTTAACAGAAAGCTTCATAAGAGAGGCTGAAAATGTTTTGGTTGGGCAAGACTTTGCTCAGAGAGGGGAATAATTGTACATTCTGCTTGTGAAAAAAAATGCTTCAGGTCTACTTTCTTATGCTCAGTGAGAGAAGGTTGAGTAGCTAGGATTACAGGTGTAAGCCACCAGGCCCATCATAAAGATACATATAATGGTTGATGGAGGATTTGTGGTTTGACAGAAATTTGTGGCCACAAATCATGAGCAGTAATTATAAGCTCAGTAAATGCTATGAGTTTGAAATGACTCGGGACTGCTAATAGACTTATGGAGGAGTGAGCGGAGCACTGCATTTGCTATTGATTGGTTGGCTCCCACAGAGTACCCAGTTACAGAACTCCTCAAGGCCTCTTGGTAAATGATAAAATCCTAGCAAGCTGCTGAAAATAGAGTTTTTGTGAGGAGTTAGTGTTTACTGGCTAAAATACCCTTTGAACTGTCTCTGTGTATAATAGGAATCTGTTTTAGATGTGTACTAAAATGATGAGATAAGAAGTTTGGATCCAATTAAGAATACATTATGTTCCTTTGCCATACCAACTTTTCTCTGGAAATAGATTCAGTGCTTAAATATTGTAGACTTGTTTTTTTTTCATTCCAAGAAACTTTATATCAACAAGACACCTCAAGTACCTTTCTAAACCTCCTGGGATGATTGATTGCTTCTGTTACCCCCGCAGCGAGAACAGACTTCCAAGTAGCTTGCTTCCTTACCATGATGTCCGCTCTCCCTTGGGCCCTGAGGCCCCACCCAGATTCAGTAGATGAGATAAATGGCTGAAAGGACACAGCATATGGAACCCAGGACTAGATTATGAAGCCAGTAAGAATACCAATGTACTCTATAAAGAAGGAAGGGTTTGGATACTGGAGACTATGGTCCAACTTCCTCAAAACAGTCTAAGAACAATTAAAGTAGCTTGCAAAAACAGGTTTCAATATAAATGTTACTAGCCAAACCATTTTGAAACAGGTGTCATTTCTATAGATTCAGCATTCATGAGTATTAAATTTTATTCCACTTTTTTATTTAGGCAAAATGACTAATTGTTACTCTATCATGTTCTATTAGAAGTTATTTGTACTCAGCTGCTAAAGTCTGTGACTGGGCTATTTAACTTACCTAATAATTGTTGTTTCTGAATCTCTTCTTGCATCAGTCCTTTGAAATTTGTCTCTACACTGGAAAATGCAAAATAAACCTCTATGGTATTCTTATGACCTATATTTGGCTATAGAAATGTAGAAGGTACCATGTTCACCTCATTTTACTTATCAGTGAAACCATAGCATAACTGCCTGCTTGAGGGCATTCCATTGTTTTGAAAAGTAGTCCACAGAATTTTTTTTAAAAAAGAATGATTAATTTAAAACAAAGCAAAAAAGAATGAAAGTAAAGATTAAAAATACATTTGCAAGGAGAATGTTGTGAAAGAACAGTCCTAAAAATGGAAATTACTGCCATTGGGAAAACTACTTAACACCTTCTACAAGTATAAATAATTCCTCCACCTTCTAATCATAAGAATTCTCTCATTAGCTGACAAATAAAGGTAAGGAGTACTATTTTCAGCACCTATGCAAAACAAGCTGAATTTAATGAGACTGTGGTAGTGTGATATTTTTCCTCTGAGAGAAGCTGAAAGTTAGGTGTTAACAGATCATCAGATCTGCTTTGCAAAGCCAGAGCTGTGCAGTAAATAAGCAGCTGCCATATCCAGTGGATTCTGAGGGGAAAATAAAACTTTCCAGATACAGATGGCCATTTTTATTCAAGGTATTTTGAATATAGGGATAGTCACCTGAGAAATGGAATTAATAGCCCTCAAAAATATCTTCTTTCAGCTTGAACTATGACAAAGTCTCAAGTTTCTGCTTCTGTGTGATGTATAGAAACTTACTGTACCTGGAAACAGGCCAATCATGAGTGAGTCTAAACTCCTTCAAATAGCTATTTACAGAGTAGATTTCATCAGACTTTTCCTTGGGAAGTAATTTTAAGTAGTTTCTCTGTTTCTGAAATAGTTTGCTAGCTTTTTCCCCCTCCCATTTTATGAATGAAGAAATTTGAGTAATTGAGAGGCTATATACCTGCTCTTAGCAGGATTGCTGGGAGACCTCCATGCTCAAGTTCATTACAAGTATTGAGTCATGGCCCCAAACCACTTTCTTAGACTAATCTCAACCAGAGCAATGACCTAAACAGTGAACAGGACTCTAGATAAACAGAAATTTGGGTGAGAGCTTTGACTAGCAAATCCTGAAGAAAATTATATAAGTAATGCTGAAGACCAGTTTGCTTTTTTCCCCCATTATTTTCTTGGGCTACATCCTGTTTGTGAAAGTCTTTTGAAGGTCAGAAGTAATAATAAATTGCAGTGAGAAAATGTACTTGAGACCTTCTAAAAGCACTCAGAATCTAAGGGTTGAACAGCCTTTAGTAGAGGTTTTGAGAAGAGCTCAGCAGGGCAGAGAAAAACAATAAACAATACTCCTTGATAACCCTCTGGCTTTGTCTAGCAGTAGCTTATGTTTTTGCACAAGCTATCTATTTAAGCATCAAGAAATATTACTTGTATTTCAGTAGCTTGGAATTTTATTTTGTTACACAGTATTTTAAAATTGATAAAAGATTTTTACTCAGAGACAAGTCAAGAACAAAGGAACAAAAGGCGCATGGTATCCTCAATATGTGGCTATTAGATCCAAACAGTACAAGAGTAAAGACTCAATAGTTGCATACCCAATGATATGGACATGATATTGGAGATAAACACAACTACTTAGATATAAAAACCTATGCTTCTATAGATATAATGTTTTATTACATAATAATATGTATCTATGGTATATGAACCCTTACCCTAATTTTGATTATGTTCTAAAAACTAAGTGCCAGTGATTGTATATAGAGATTCCTTTCTTGAATACTTGTTTGTTAAACATGTCATTTGAAATATGATTTAAAAATCAATGTTAATAAATTTTTTAAAAAAAATTTTACTCAGCTAATGAAATAATTTTGAGTTGGAATTTTATTAAATTAAATGAAGTTTTTTCAAACTAATTTTTATTATGTAAAAACCAGAAGAAAGCTTCAAAATGAATGATAAACCTAATTTGAAAGATAATTGGAGAAGTGAATAAATTTGACACAGTCTGACGTTAACTTGTATGCTTGTAACATATAATCATATTTGACTTCAAGAAATAGGTTTTTGTAGAATTCTGAAATAACTTTTTTTTGTTGTTCATGGGGCTTGAACTTTGGGCTCTGGCACTTTTCCTGAGCTCAAGGCTACAACCCTACCCCTTGAGCCACCGCTCTACTTCTGGTTTTCAGGTAGTTAATTGGAGATAAGAGTCTCATGGACTTTAGTGTCTGGGCTGGTTTGAACCGCAATCCTCAGATCTCATCCTCTGTTAAGAATATCCTAGACCTATTCTAGTTATTACCATTGAGGCAGCCTGTGTTTGGGGGGCCTGGCTTGCTTTGCTTAATATGTTTTTGTCCCAAGTCTTCCCATTTCCTTATGAATGGGGCAATGTCATTCTGGTGGAAGCATAGAATTCCTACACACACACACACACGCGTATATATGTATATATATATATGTATATATATATATTTGTATATACCACATATAATTTTAGTTTTTGAACATGTATGCCTACCTTAGTACATGTGTCTGATTAAGCTACACCATAGGAAAACAGTCAGAGAAGCCTGCGGCTCTGTCATGCCTGAGGCTGTGTGTGCTGGGCCACGTGTCTCCACAATTCTCCTCTGAGATGTCTTGAAGTTATGGGGTTTTCTCTTTGGTTTCTACAACTTTGAGCCTATAACTAATATTCTCATTGTTTGAAGACCAGGTGAATCTGGCTAACTATTCTGTTTTCAAGCTTCTGATTTTGGACTAAATGTATTGTCTTTCTGACTTTTATTCTATGATAGACATTTCTGAGGGCTAGAGCTTAGTAAAGGTTTGGAACTTAATACTGAGAAAAAAGGATTCAGTATCTTTAAGGTTATATTTACTTCTTTTGTTAGTTTTTCTTCATGAACATAGCTTCAGAAATTGAATCTGTGACTACAGTACTATCAATACAGTTCTTAATTAACTGCAACTTAGAAGAATTTTCAGTCAACTCTGGTTTTCTCATTTAAATTATACCATATAATTACCCTTTTAATTTGTTTGTATGTTGATAAATTGACTAAGGTTGTATGTATAACTAGTAATCTTTTTGGAAAATGCCAGTAAGAGCATTTTGTATATGTGTCTACCATATAATTTTGAAAAGGCATTTAGATGATTGATTATTTTCACTTTTCATTGGATAGACGTTCCAGAAGGAACATGGCCACAGATTTTATGTACTGTATGTTCTATGAAAATTGAAATCTGACAGTATACTAGCAGTTATGAATAAAACTACATTACTATATAAAACCTTGAAAGTTCTAACTCAAGCCCACAGACTAAAAAATAATAATAAAGGAATCTTTGTTTTGCTTTTAATTTTGGTTGTGGGGCTTGAATTTCAGGCCTCTACCCTATCTTTTGCTCAAGGCTAACACTCTACCACTTTGAGCCATAATACCACTTCCAGTTTTCTGGTGGGTAATTGGAGATTAATCCTGCCCGAGCTGGCTTTCAACTTCGATCCTCAGATCTCAGCCTCTTGAGTAGGAAGGATTCTAGACATGAGCCAGCAGACCTAGCCAGGGATCTTGTTTTGATCATACAAAAGATCTATTATGTACCTAAGTTTTGTATAATTCTAATTTGACCTAGCTTACATTATTTGACAAAGAGTATCTATTCACTCACTCTGAACTTTAAGGTGATGCCTATCCAGCCATGGGTGTTCTCAAAGACGATGATGAGTGAATATGCAAATTCATGGTTCCTTCCAGCTACTTTTCCTTTTCCATTGTCTTTATGATTTTCAACATAGTGTCCAGTGAGTATCACTGTTACATTCATTCATCCATTGTCCCACCATTTCAGTCCCACCATTTCTCCCTCCTACCAAAGAGACAAACTTACATACAAAACAAAAGGAATAGATATCAGGCCCAGGACATTTACCCAATCGTCCAGAAACAAGGACATACTAAATCCACCAGCACAACGATGTTCACTGCAGCACTATTTACCATAGCAAAGATATGGAACCAACCCAGATGCCCCTCAGTTGATGAGTGGATCAACAAGATGTGGTATTTATACACAATGGAATTCTATGCTGCTGTCAGAAAGAACAACATCGCCCCATTTGTAAGGAAATGGAAAGACTTAGAAAAAATCATATTAAGTGAAGTAAACTAGACTCAAAGAAACATAGGCTCAATGATTTGCCTCATTTGTCATAATCAGTAGAAACCTTGGGCTCTCCTAGCAGAGATTTACAACAGAACAAAACCTAGATACGTAAGGCCATACAGAATGATGCTAAATGAAAAGACCTCCAGGATATAGAATCAAAAGCCATATAATGAGTGATTGTTGTCCTTAATGTACTATGTTATCTCTCATCTCTTTTGCTGTCCCTTGGCTATCTCATATGGTTACAGTATTTCACCTTGTTATCTGATATATTGTACATATGTTTATTTGGTTATTCGAAATTGGATAGGGAAGGGGGAAAAGAAGATGAGGGGCACTTGTGGGGGGAGGGAAATGGGGACCAAGACATGAGAAAGGGTATCAATGTATGTGAAGTAATGCACCTTCTATCTGGTGAATATAGTGTAACCCTTCCATTAATTACAATAAAAATATATGAAAAAAAGAAATCAGGCCCAAGAGCGTGGCCTAGCGGTAGAGTGCTTGCCTAGCATGCATGAAGCCCTCTGTTTGATTCCTGGGTACCACATACATATAAAAAGCCAGAAGTGGTGCTATGTCTCAAGAGTTAGACTGCTAGCCTTGAGAAAGCCCAAGGATAGTGCTCAGGCCTCAGGGCCCCAGGACTGGCTAAAAAAAAATTAGGTACAAAAATAAAAAACAGTGACAAAGCAGAAAAAAAATCCCAGCAAGCAAAAAAACCAAAAACCCCAAAATCATCTTGTTTCCATTTCTTGGACTTCATTTCACTAATCAACATTGTGATCCAATGCACATAGCCTTGGTCCCTTGTGATCCTCTTCGGTGGATATCCACCGTGGTCCAACAGGGTGAAGTGGTATAATCTGGCTTAATTTATCGTGGCCAAGGGTCATTTTTTTGTCTTTTCTCAAAGAGCAGGGCTGCTAATGATCTAAGGTTTTTTTTGTTTTATTGTTTTGTTTTGTTTTTCATCTATCAGTGTTTGTTTGTCTCTGTACTAGTTTGGAAATCAGATCCCGGGAGTATTTCTAGTCCATCATCTCTGATACTATTCGGTGTTTTTCCAGTCTTTTCATTCCATGCGGCTCCAGTTGGATTGTTTCTTAGTATATAATTAAGTTTACCATTTCTTTCTATAGTTTTTTTCTGCTATTCAGTCCATCTAGTAAGTGTTTATTTTGTATATTATTTCAGTTTTCAAATTTTCATTTAAAATAACCTTTTTATTCGGAAAATCCCAATGTTTCCATTTTTCAAGGGTTTTTTTTATCCCTCTTTAATAAAACTAAGTTATAATGACTGTGTGAACATTGGTATCTGCTCATTCTAACCTATTGAATATTGTGTTTGGAATCTGTTAATGCTCTTGAACATTAATTCCTTGAACATTGTTGAACATTTTTCTTTTCCTTCTTATTTGACAACTAGTTTTTGTTTGTACCCATGATATCTGGCCAGGTTCTGATGACTCACACCTGTAACCCTAGCTATTCAAGAGGCTGAGACCTGAGGATCTTGGTTCAAATCCAGCATGATCAGGAAAGTCTGTGACACTCTTACCTCCAATTAAGCACCAGAAGACCAGAAGCAGTGCTGTGGCTCAAGTGGTAGAATATTAGCCTTGAGTTCAAAAGCTTCTGGGATAGCACTCAGGTGGTCCTGAGTTCAATCCCCACAACTGACCTCACCTCACAAAAAAGTATGTTCTGATAAACCTATTTGGAGAATATTTGTTTAAATCAATAGACATCCCTATTTAGTTTTCCCTTCAAATCCTATTCTGACCTCTGTTGGCTGGAGTTCTAAAGTCAATTCCATTTTTAAAGCCTTTGCTTTGTTGTTTGCCTCCCTTCTGCTTAACAGACATCAGAAACCTACGGGAACTAGGAAGGTGACAGACACCATAGGTCAGCCATCAGGCATCTGGTGATATTTGTATCGTTTCCACAGCTAGGATTATATACATCTGTTTTTATCATATCCTGTCTTCTGCATTATATTCTTAACTTCACAATATCACAGAATCCATGCTTTTTGTTTCTCATCACAAAGTCAGAAATTCAAATTTCTATACTATTATTCCTGATGCTTCTTGAAAAAAAGAATTTTTTCATTGAATTTACATTTTCAAATATATAAAGCAGAATTCTTGTATGATTAAATTCTGGTCTCTGCCATTAGTTACAACTAAAACTTCTGGATAAAAGTGTACAATAATTGAAGGAAAAATAATTAGCAGATAGACTAGGAAGAAAAGTAAAACAAAACAAAACATTTTTTCCCTAAAAAAAAATCTGTCCTTCAAAGCAAGCCAGTCATCCTGGATACTGCTACCCATTTTATGCCAAATAACTGATGCTTGGGGACCAGCCTCTGCCTCCAGGGCAGGCAGAGCAAGAAGATGAAAATAAAACCCAGGATGTCCACCATGCTTTCTGTTTCACCACACATACACCACAGAGACATGTTTCCATGACAACACCCTTTGTTGTGTGCAGATTTAGACTGCTGTGAGTATGCGTGCGTAGGGATGGGGGAGCAGGAATAAGCTGACTGACATGTCAGTCCTTCAGGTTTTGCTTGTTTGTCAGAGTCCTTAAAATGTGGTAAGTCTCCTGTCTAGATTTTTAAGTTATAATCAACGGAAGGGAAGAGTGTGAACTCCATGTTGACCACACTAGAATGCTCTATTGGCATTTCAAAATATCAACTCATGACATTTGAAATTATCGATTCTTTGAAAAATCTTCCTCTTTCTAGAAACTTTGAAAATTAAATCTGAACTGAAGAAGTAAGCAGAGAAGAGAATCCTTGTTTTTGTTATTGCATCTATAGGAAGACAACTTTAATTGATTTATCTTAGTGATCTTTCATTCTTCTGTTATTTCATGTTCTTGTTAAATAAGTTGAAGGATCACCAGGGTTAGTTGCAAACAGATGATGAAACTGCCCCTACCTGGCTATCAGAGTTGTTCTTTTATCTCCTTGCTTCAGAAACAGATCAGGTCTCTAGTATAGAGAGGAAAATTAAACTGGACACCTCTGTGCCAAGTTATAAAAGTGAGACCCTATTTTCATTTTTTTCCAAACATTTTTGCCACTCTGCTATTGACTGCACGTGACTGTGGTTTTACCCATTTATTGGTCTTCTAGATGAGCCTGTGGGAGGGACCATTAATTTGTAACTCAGAGGATTTTTCATAATGGTGTCACATTTGAGAGATGTACAGGAGGATGACGTGAGTAGCATTTCATTAAGGAGACAGGAGATAGCATATGTGAATTGCTATGTAGCAGATGTGTGTATATGACAATTCAGCAGAACATTTCTACAATTTCCTTCAAGGGATAAGAAATTGAATTAGAAACCCCAAAAGTATAACAATTGTTAAACTGTACCTGTAAAATTAGCAGCCAAAACCATCTGGATGCATATGATTAGAAGACATGAGTAAAAAAACGTTTTCCATACAGTCATTCTCCTTACAGTGTGGCATGTATCTTAGCCACTTAATTCGAAAGTCTTCAGTCATTTGTCTTGGAGACTCACGGAATGACATGCCATTCAGCATGTATCTCATTTTACCCATCCTTCCTATTGGGACACTCATGGAGCACTGGTGGGACACTGAACCACATGCTAAGAACACATCAGTTCATGTACTTCTCCTGACAGCTCCAGGCAGCAGGCATTATTGTTGTTCTCCATTTTTACCTGAACCTAGAGAAATTAGGTGAATTGGCCAAAGATTTCTAGATAGAATCAGCAAAACTAACATGTATGTACAATTGTGCAACTGCTCTTTGCACATGTGTAACTACCGTACCCTGCTGCCTCTTAATTAGAGCAAAGGAGTTGGCGGCTAGTGCTATATTTGATTAGTGTCCTATCCAAAAAAATGTCTTTGAATGTAAGCAAGTGCTGAACGCCTAGCATACCTCGTCAATCTGACAAATTCAAATAGATAGTGGATGAATTAGGGATACCTTTGAATACACTTTGTATTACAGAATAGCAGGCTGTTGCTAACTGCACCTCCCTGCAGGTCTCATCTTGGGACAGTAATCCATAGGAATGCATATCTGTGTGCTGTTTCACAGGAGGCTGTCCCAGGCCACCATGGCTGTTTGAGTAAACACCATGTCTGTGATTGGTGGTGCATGGGGAGTCTAGGCTGGGCCTATCCATTTGTGCAATCAATTCAAATTTGTAGAGAGTTTTGACATTTAAAACTGCAATGAGGAAGAGAACAGGAACAATAGAGAATATATGCATTGTCATAAATAGAATTACCATTTTCTGAAATACATATTTCTTTTATTTAGTTAGTACACACTAGACTGGGCTAGATGACTTGCTATGGTAATAATTTATCTAACAACAATACAATGTCAATGACTCCATGGTTCTTAATGTCCCCTTACCCGAAACATAGCAACTCTTTTGACTCTAGCACTATGCATACACAGTATTGGTCTGTTAACAAGGATTTCTTGCCCAGCAGGGGCCTACAGCCTTCCACTACTGTCTATTTTGACTTACAATGTCCAAGTTCAATATCTTATTTGTCTCCATTTCCATATTGGATGGTGGTGTAAGATTTACACACTACAAGATGTATATATTTTTTAGGATGCATATACAAGATGTATATATTACTGAGGTATTTGTTTTGAGAATGTACACACATGATTAAACCCCATAAAACCAGTCAGTAGCCTGCTTTAACTTTCCCTCTTGGGGAATATTGGCTCATGACTAGAGACAGTTCTGAGTATCACAAGTTGAGACAGGAATGTGCAAGAGATCAATGGATTTGCGATCTATTGCATACATTGCCAGGGAGGTGACTAAATATTCTATGATGCATTAAAAACACCCCTCATAACAAATAACCTGACCCAAAATACAGCAAGATCAGATAATGATATATACAGAAACATAATCTTCTCTTTTCCTACATAAAATATATCATGTAACAATTATTACTTGAAATTCATATTCACAAATTGGTTTTAACATTCTACATGTGCTAAATTATTTCCAAATTGAAAGGACCTCCAGGATATTGAAACAAAAGCCATATAATGAATGATTGTTGTCCTTAATGTACTATGTTGTCTCTCATCTCCTTTGCTGTCCCTTGGTTATCTCATATTGTTATAGTATCTCACTTTGTTATGTGATTTATTGAATTTATTTGTATTTGGATATTTGAAATTTGATAGGGAAGGGGAAAAAACCAAGATGGGTGGGGGGTGTGGGGGGGGAGGGAAATGGGTACCAAGACATGTGAAAGGGTATCAATGTATGTGAATTAATGCACCTTCTATCTGGCAAATATCATGTAACCCTTTTACTAATTACAATAAAAAAGAAAATCAAAAGAAATACATTATTTACAACATCAATTGTTTTGTGTGGGTCATGAGGCTTGAACTCTGGGGCTGGGCGTTGTCCCTGAACTCTTCAGCTCAAGGCTATCATCCTACCCTTGAGCCAAGCCTCACTTCCCGTTTCTAGAGGTTAATTGGACATAAGAGTCTCAGATCCGACAGAAGGAAGATGGCGCTGAGACAATAGGGACGCTGCCTAGCTCTCTCTGACAAAAAGATTGAACCAGGGAGTCCCACGAGCCAACTACCTAAAGAAATCCACAACAACAAACTCAAAAAGCAACGGAGAAGGACTCAAACCAGAAAAGAAATCCAGATAAAGCTCACATCCAACTTTCTCAAAGAATTCGGAACGTGAGGACCCCTCCCCCACCTCTCGACCAAACCCGGGGAAAGCCTGGGAAAGCGGCTACTGGCGCCAGACCAAGCCTCGAAAAGCGGCTTGAGCGGGTGCCGGTTCCACGTGGGGAAACCGGCGGCAGGCACTGGCTCTAATCCATGAAAAGCGGCAGCACTGGAGGGTGCGAGGCTGGGAGCCCAATGGCTGCAGAAAACAGCACAGAACCGGGCCAGCGAACGGCGGAAGCAGCAGAACCCAGACGCGGAACCAGAACAGCAAGCAGCTGAGCCCAGACGCAGAACACAGGCGACGGCGGAGACCCTAGGGGAGTGAAAGACTCCACACCACCGTGGAGCACCCGCAGACAGACGCAGAGGCGTGAGTAATACAGCGCATCCCCAAACACATCGGGAAAGCGGAGCAGGTGCCAAGCAACAGAACTTAACTCAGACCCCAACATCCCGCCCAAGAAAGACTGGTGGGAGCAGGGGGGCAAGGAATTTAGAATCCTGTCCCTTCCCTCAACAGCCCCCTCCCCCAGGCCATTGACTGGAGATTGACAGACGGGCTACCCATAAGACGCAGCACCCCACCAAGGGAGGTGGGGCTGTCCCAACTCCCACCCGCCCAACGGGCTCAACAACCAGCCCTCTGACTGGAGACTGACGAGCGGGCGGACCCTAATACTCAGCACCCCACAAGGGGAGGGGGAGCTGTCCCAGCTCCCACCTGCCCACCAGGCTCCTCTCCCAGGCCACTGGATCTGGAGAGTGGAGGGCGTTGGGACCCTGCCTTACAACAGTGGGTAGGGGGTGCGGGTAAATAGGAGCCTGCATCTGCCCCCCGCCAATTCTTGAGCGGGGCATCCTCCAGCTGGGAATCCTGAGCAAGACACCACCGAGGGCCCCCCCACAGTCACAGACTCTGACAAAGCAGTGGAAACACAGCAGGGATCTGAAGGGCTGACCAGCAGCCAAGCTCCCCTTTTGAGAACGAAAAAGGCGTGGCTCCGCCCTTGGAGCCCACGTCCCCAGCTTGGCCCCGCCCCTGGGAACAGAGGGGTCTCCTGCTGGTCCTGCTGAGAGCCCCTGAAACTCTCAATCCCCAGACCCTTGGCTTGGGGCCGCCCCTGGAAGCAGCACAGGAAATCGTCCGCCAACCACGCTCAGACAGAAGCTCGCAGATCCATCCCATGGTCCACTGTGAGGCCACTGGTTGGCCTAAGAGCTAGTTGCGTGGCAACACATAAGTTTTATTCTAATATTTTCCAAACTTTGTACTCAAATATGCTGCCTACTTACTCCCTGACCTCTCTCATTCTATTTTTCTATCTCTGGACCTCTGTTCCTCTTTCAACCCTTATACTGCATGGATCTACACTTGATGGCTGTTGAGCAACACTGTATATCTAGGTGTTTAATTATTCTCTAGGCTCAGAGGGACTTAAAGACAATAGAGATTGGATTGAGAGGCTTTTTGTTTTGGATATAAATCGCTTATCAATGAATAATTAGACTAGTCCTTAACTGCACAAAAAGAAAGAGTGATAACACCAATCAAAACTTGTGAACATCAAGAGTCTGCCAGCTACAGACGTCTAGGTTGGTTATATCTGAAAAACTATAATCGTGTTTAGTATTAATCTTGCTCCCATTTTTAAATGGGCAGAACAAGAAACTCAAGAAAAATCTCAAATGAAGAAATTACAACCCCCACCCCCCCACACAATGTAAACAGCCAATGGAACAGTCAGTGGATAACCTAGAGGAGAGTCTTCCAAGTGCTGTACAAATGCAATTGATAAACATCATTAATGAAAAATGTGAAAATATAAAGAAAGAGATAAGGGAGGAAGCCATAGCTGAACAAGAGGAAACCATAAACAAGGTGATAAGTGAAAAAGAAGAAGCCATAATAAAGGTTTTTCAAAGAAAGATGGATGAGTTCATAGAATCCACAAATAAAAAGGTGACTGAAGTCCAGCAAATGTTCAAAGAAAATAAAGCTACTGAGCTAACCACTCAAATGGAAATCAAGGAGCTAAAGAAATCCATACATGATCTAAAAGAAGAGATGCAAGGCATCAAAAGTGAGCAATTAGTAGCAAGGGAGATGAAAAATAAATAGATAGCTTTCATAGCAGGTTAGACAATGCAGAGGAGAGAATTTCCAGGGCTGAAGATAATTTAGTTATTATAGAGAATGAACAGAAAATGAGTCAATCCAAATCTAGGAAAAATGAGAGAGCGCTCCAGGAGGTCGAAGACACAATCTGGAAGCCTAATTTAAGGCTAATTGGTATTGAGGAGGGCGTGGAGAAAGAGGTCAATGGTATTGGAAATATACTTCAGGAAATCATCTCAGAATATTTCCCAAACATCCAGAAGGGCAGACCCATTCAGATACAAGAAGCTTTTAGAACCCCAAACAGACCTGACCAGAAAAGAACATCCCACCGCCACATCGTAATCCGAACTGGATCAGTAGAAACCAAAAAAGGATCCTAAAGGCAGCCAGGGAAAAGGGTTCAGTAACCTATAAAGGAAAACCAATCAGAATAACCCCAGATTACTCAGCAGAGACCATGCAAGCAAGAAGTGACTGGAAGCATATATGTCACGCCCTTAAGTCAAATAACTACCAACCAAGAATACTGTACCCACCTAAGCTCTCATTCATAACTGAGGGGAAAATAAAAACATTCCATTCCAGGGAAAAGCTGCAACAATATGTCGCAACAAAGCCAACACTACATAGAATTCTGAAAGAGGTTCTATACATAGAAAACCAAAATAACTGCAATATAGGGAAAGAAATGGCACCTAAACAGCATACCATCTAAGGACTACAAGAACTGTCAAGGCACAGGCCCAAATAAAAGCTTTTAAAAATGGTAGGACCTAATAAATATCTCTCAATCCTAACTGTCAATATCAATGGACTTAACTCTCCAATTAAACGGCATAGTCTATCTAGTTGGATCAAAAAGCAAGAGCTATCGTTCTGCTCTCTTCAAGAGACACATCTTACCCAAAAAAACCATCATCTTTGAAAGTGAGAGGTTGGAATAAACTCTATCAAGCTAACGGCCCCCATAAACAGGCTGGAGTTGCCATCCTCATATCAGATAAAATAGACTTCAAACCAAAATTAGTAAGAAAAGACAAAGAAGGTTACTACATACTACTAAAGGGATCTTTCCTCCAGGAAGATATAACGATGCTAAATATTTACACACCCAATCCCGGAGCTCCAAACTTCATCAAGCAAATTTTACTTACACTTAAACCATACATAGATCGAAATACAGTGATTGTCGGTGACTTAAACACACCACTCTCACCTATGGACAGATCAACAAGGCAAAATCTCAACAGAGAAACTTCAGAACTGAACAACTATATAGAACAACTAGATCGAACAGACATCTGCAGAATATTCCACCAAGCAACAACACAATATACATTTTTCTCAGCAGCACGTGGAACATTTTCCAAAATAGATCACATCTTAGGCCATAAAACAAACCTTGACCGATTCAGAAACACAGAAATTATTCCATGCACACTCTTAGACCACAAAGGCATCAAACTGGAACTGAACACACATCTCCACCAACGAAAACGCTGTAACTCATTGAGACTGAACAACACATTGTTGAATCACCAATGGGTCAACGAAGAGATCAGAACAGAAATCCAACAGTTTATGAAATTTAACAGTAAGGAGCACACAAAATACCAACTCCTTTGGGACACAGCAAAGGCAGTACTTAGAGGAAAATTTATAGCGCTGAGTGCCTACAACAACAAGTTGGAAAAACTGCAAACCAACAAGTTAATGTCTCACCTTAAGCTCCAGGAAAAAGAGCAACAAACCAACCCTAATCCCAGTAGAAGAAAGCAAATCATTAAAATCAAAGCAGAATTAAATGATTTGGAATCCAAAAAAACTATAGAAAGAATCAGCAAAACAAGGAGTTAGTTCTTTGAAAGAATTAAGAAAATTGGCAAGCCCGTAGTAAATCTTACCAAAAAAAGAAGAGAGCATATCGAAATAAACAAAATCGCAGATGAAAATGGTAATACCACGAAAGAAATTACCAAGATCCAGAATATCATGAGGGAATACTTCTCAAATCTTTATGCCAACAAATTTGAGAATCTAGATGAAATGGATGGATTCCTAGCCAATATTAACATACGCACACTGAACCAAGAAGAACTAAGCCAACTCAATAGGCCTATTTCAAGCTCTGAAATAGAAATGGCAATTAGAGAACTTCCACCTAAGAAAAGCCCAAGGCCAGGTGGATTCACAGCTGAATTCTACAAGGTCTTCAAAGCAGAGCTCACACCAATACTCCTCAAGCTCTTCAACGAAATTGAAAATGAAGGTTCCTTACCAAACTCATTCTATGAAGCCAGTATAACCCTCATCCCCAAACCAGACAGAGATTCATCAAAGAAAGAGAACTATAGACCTATATCTTTGATGAACATCGATGCAAAACTTCTCAACAAAATACTGGCCAACCGCCTACAATAACTCTATGATCAAACTGGATTCATCACAGGGAGGCAAAGCTGGTTGAACATACGCAAATCAATTAATACAATTCAACACATCAACAGGAGCAAGGAAAAAAATCACATGATGGTTTCAATAGACGCGGAAAAGGCATTTGACAAGATCCAACACCCCTTTATGTTAAAAGCTCTGGAGAAACTAGGAATCCATGGAACATTCCTCAAGGTAATAAACGCTGTGTATGAGAAACCTGCTGCTAGTATTACACTTAATGGTGAAAATCTAAAGCCATTCCCTCTAAAATCAGGAACGAGACAAGGATGCCCACTCTCTCCACTCCTCTTTAACATAGTACTAGAATTCCTAGCCAGTGCAATAAGGCAAGAAGCAAGCATAAAGGGGATTGAAGTAGGGAAAGAGGAAATAAAACTATCCCTCTTTGCAGATGATATGATTCTGTATTTAAAGAATCCTATAGACTCTACTCCCAAACTCCTTGAGCTAATTCAAAGCTTTGGAAGAGGAGCAGGCTATAAAATCCACCCTCAAAAATCAACTGCCTTCCTTTACGCCAACAGTGAGAGGAACGAGGCAATAATCAGGAAGGAAACTCCTTTCACAATAGCCTCAAAGAAAATAAAGTACCTAGGAATTAGCTTAACTAAGAATGTAAAGGGCCTTTTTGACGAAAACTTTAAAACCCTAAAAAAGAAAATTAAAGCAGAACTAAGGAAATGGGAAAACCTCCCATGCTCCTGGATTGGAAGAAACAACATTGTGAAAATGACAATCTTTCCACGAGCTACCTACATTTTCAATGCAATACCCATCAACATCCCAATGTCAGTCTTTAAAGAAATAGAAGAGGCAATCCAAAATTTCATATGGAATAATAAAAGACCCCGTATAGCAAAAACACTTCTTAGCAGAAAAAACAGCGCTGGAGGAATTGCAATTCCAAAGTTTAGACTCTATTACAGAGCTATAATTCTCAAAACAGCTTGGTACTGGCACAAGACCAGGCCTGAAGACCAATGTAATATAACTGAGGACCCAGATATTAAACCACAGACCTATGGCCACCTAATCTTTGACAAGGGAGCCAAAAAATAGAATGGAAGAAAGACAGCCTCTTCAACAAGTTGTGCTGGCAGAACTGGTTAAGCACCTGCAGAAAACTAAAGCTGGATCCTTCTTTGTCACCTTGCACTAGAATTAACTCCAAATGGATCAAAGACCTGGAGGTAAAAGCTAACACACTGAAAACTCTACAGGAAGGAATAGGAGATACACTAGGCCTCCTTGGCACAGGTTGAAACTTTCTTAATAAGGACCAAGAATCACAACAAATCAGAGAAAGGCTGGATAAGTGGGACTGCATTAAACTACGGAGCTTTTTTATGGCAAAGGACATAGCTAGTAAACTAATCAGGAAGCCTACAGAGTGGGAGAAGATCTTCACCAACCAAACAACGGAAAAAGGCCTCATATCTAAAATATATCAACAACTCAAAAAATTGAATCACTCCAAAACTAACCTCCAAAGTAACAACCATCCCATTAAAAAATGGGCCAAAGACTTAAAGAGAGTCTTCTCTGAAGAAGAAACAAAAATGTCCTATATACACATGAAGAAATGCTCAACATTTCTGGTCATAAAAGAAATGCAAATCAAAACAACTCTAAGATTCCACTCACTCCAGTTAGAATGGCCAGGATCAGGAAAACGAATGCCAACAGATGCTGGAGGGGATGTGGCCAGGAGGGATCACTACTACACTGTTGGTGGCAGTGCAAACTCGTTCAACCACTATGGAAAGCAGTGTGGCAGTGCCTCAAAAGGCTAAACATAGAACTCCCCTATGACCCAGCAATTCCACTACTTGGCATTTACCCAACCATCCAGAAACAAGGACACACTAAACCTACTAGCACAACAATGTTCATTGCAGCACTATTCACCATAGCAAAGATATGGAATCAACCCAGATGTCCCTCAGTTGATGAGTGGATCAACAAGTTGTGGTATTTGTACACAATGGAATTCTATGCTGCTGTCAGAAAGAATGACATCGCCCCATTTGTTAGGAAATGGAAAGACTTAGAAAAAATCATATTAAGTGAAGTAAGCCAGACTCAAAGAAACTTAGGCTCAGTGGTTTCCCTCATTCGTCATAATCAGTAGAAACCTTGGGCTCTACTAGCAGAGATTTGCAATAGAGCAAAAGGCCATATATAAGGCCATAGAATGTGAAGCTAATTGAAAGGACCTTCAGGATATTGAAACAAAAGCCATATAATGAATGATTGCTGTCCTTAATGTACTATGTTGTCTCTCATCTCCTTTGCTGTCCCTTGGTTATCCCATATTGGGATATCTCACTTTGTTATCTGATATATTGAATTTATTTGTATTTGGATATTTGAAATTTGATAGGGAAGGGGGAAAATCCAAGACGGGTGGGGGGTGGGGGGGAGGGAAATGGGTACCAAGACATGTGAAAGGGTATCAATGTATGTGAATTAATGCACCTTCTATCTGGCATATATCATGTAACCCTTTTACTAATTACAATAAAAAAATTAAAAAAAAAGAGTCTCAGATCCTTTTGTGTGTGGACTGGCTTTGACCCTTGACCCTCAGATTTCAGCCTCTTGAGTTTTTAGGATTACAGGGCTTAGCAACCTCTCTTGACTTCCATCATCACCTTTGAGATTAAATAAATTCTTCTCTGCTGTTGTAGGTAGTTCTTAGGTTTATGCTTTGTTGTGTCTACATTGTTAAATACCATTTTGTGACCTTTTTCCCCCCACAGGACAGTCCCCCAATAATCATAATGGCTATAATCTGATTATTTCCAAAGGGTAGTGATGACCTGCGGAGGCTGAGAATTTGATTTCCTAGCCTAAACTAAGACTAACCATGCCATGGCAAATCATCCCTACATTACTGGGTTTACAGGCGATGTAAGACTGGGTGAAACTTGGCAAATTCGCAGTCACTTGCTTTTTTATGAAATGAAAAATGCAGTGTTATATTTAAAATAACTGCTGCAGACCTATTTTTATTGAGCTGTACAATTTCCATTCAGATGTGTTTTTCTAATACATGTCCCTCTGAAAAGAATTCATGTGAGTAGCAATTTCTAAAGGAAGACGCATTTTCCTATATACGGTACCTTTTTTGTTTTTATCTTGTTTTTGTTACCAATTTGTTTCTTTCCATTTAAAAGAATAGACATCACATTTACTGATCAAATGTGAGATTTTTTTAGAACTTGAAACATCACCGAATTTCTAAGTAAGTACTTAATATTCTTTAAGTTGAATGTGCACATTTACTAGTAAAAGCAGGCTTTTACCAGACAAGCAAATGATTCTTAATTTTTTTGTGTGCTAGTTCTAGTGGTTGGACACAGTACCTTGTGCTCTCTCTCAGCTTGCTCACTCAGATCTGATGGTGTGCCACACTTCAGCCCAGGCCTTTGCTGGTTAACTGGAAGCAGAGTCTCATGGACTTTTCTGCCCTCCCTGATTGGCTTTAAATCATGGTTCTGTGCTTTCAGTCTCCAGAGTCAGATAGGATAACATGCAGGAAGCACCTGGAACCCTGCTTGATTCTTATCTTTCTTACTTAAATGCTGGAGGTCTTCTGTAGTTATATGTGTATATATATATATATATATATATACATGTATCTATTTCTACTTTGTTTTCTGAAATTATGATTATAGATGAGGGCTTGCTCTGTGACATATAAAGAAGTCTCAATATGATGATACTCTGTAGGTTTTTTTCATTAAAAAAAAAGCTCTGTATTACAAGAAGAAGGGAAAGAGGGTAGGAGTCAACAGCTCAGATCTTGACCCCACCGCTCAGAGGAAGAGAAAACAGTGAAGCTGCTAGCTAGTTGGACAGCATACCAGCATGTCTTTCTCAGTGATGTCTCTTGATAGATAGGTAGTTAGATCTTTTCCTTGAGGTGAATATACATTCTGCAAAGGTGACTTAGAGCTTGTGACATCTTTAACCACAGGCACTGATTGGCTGTGTACGTTTGTGTCCATGCTTAACACACAATGGGCGCCATTGGTCTTGAATGGGCAGCCTCACCGAATTGAGCAAAAGTATACAGGAGGTAATGAGCAGTTTTGCACAAGCCAGAATATTAAGTAATAGCAAACAAAATAATTGCTGGTTAAATATCTTCTTCTCAAACATCAATGAGGTATTTGTTATTTCATTACATATTGTTTATTAGGTGTTTTTTTAAAAATAAAAGTAGTTTTGCATTGGAGCTTTAAGAACTTATGTGTATTGGAAACTATGGTAACTAGGAAAAGAGAGTGCTGTCTTTTCCCTCCCTCCCTCCCTCACTCCCTCCCTCCCGCCCTCCTTTCTTTCCTTCCTTCCTTCCTTCCTTCCTTCCTTCCTTCCTTCCTTCCTTCCTTCCTTCCGTTCTCTTCCCCCACCTTGAAGTTTTTACAAGGTTTTATTTTCATATAACAGGGTTAAAGTATAAGAAATGACAAAAAAGAAAACCAGAAATGAAAGCTAAAGATTCCTTTCTTTTGACTCACATAGTTTTGGTGACTGTGCAGTTCCACTTATTAAATGATTGTTGTTTTGTTGATGAAGTTAGTAATACAAACCAAACATAGCAAGGCAGTTGCAGATAAATGGTTAAGACTTTGTATGTCTCTAACCACCAATGAGAATTTGAAGTATACTAGAAGTCAAGAAGAGAATATTTCTCTTTCAAAAACCATGAAGGCAGAGTACATTTGTTCACCCCTAGCTACTTGGGTGGTTAGGTATAGAACGCTCTCAGTTCAAGGCCAATACGATCAAAGGTCAACCAATAGAAAACTAGATATGGTAGTTTCACCTATCAGCCCACAGGAAGTGTAGTCAGGAGGGTCTCCATCCAGGCCTACTGGGCAAAACAAAGTCCCTATTGAGAAAATAACAAGAGACCTAGGGCTGGTGTGTGTTGGGGCATGTGTGATTCAAATGGTAGAACACCTGTCCCACAGGGAAATATCCTGGGTTCAAACCCCACACTCACAAGGAACAGATGGTGACATCTGAATAATGTCTGTCAGAACATAGTTTATTTTCTTGATGTCACACACAACTCTTGTAATATTCATGAACAAGGACTTTTTTGTCCTCAATTGTCCTTTTGTAGACATATTCTCCTTCTTTATCACTCTAATTTAACCACTATGTTTTGTAGATTCGATTGCTAGTTTTTGGTTGCTCTTTAAAATATTTTTTCTAGCAGTGCAAACATTTTTTCATAGTCTTCCAGGGATGCTTTACGATCCCTTTTGTGTTGAGGTATTTAAGATGGCACAGGCTTTGTTGTTCTAAGTTTTCTTCCTTCTGCCTAGTTTTATGTCCTCTGCCAAATGGCATATCTCCAGTTGCTCTAAAGCATTGTTAACTATGCAGACTTTTGGACAAGAGGGTCACATTTGTACGTATGACTTCTAAAATTAATATTGTAAATTGACACCTTGATGGTACTGAAAAATGGAGACCAGGTTAAAAACCACAAGGATGCGATCTGATTTTTCAGCTGCTGTAATTTTGTAAGGTGAAAATTACAAGTTTAATTATAATGTCATGTGATGCAGATGTATTGACATATATTAATATTAAAATGTCTTTGTGAAATGTTAGGGTGAAAAAAGGAGTCTCTTGGATCACATGGAGAAAGGCATAAGACACATTAGCAGCACAAAATAAAATGAAGCCACTCACTTTCAGGAGCAATTACTTTTGTTCTATTTTTGCCACTATTTCTAAAATTGTCTTAATAAAATAATATGTACTATAATAGAACCTAACACCACTCTTTGTAAGTTAAGGAATTATTTAGCAAATGTGGCCTTTTTGTTTCTAATTAGAAAAGGATTGATAACTGAGGATAAGAGGTGACTTTATGTGAGAATTTATAGCTAGAGTATTCTTAAATTTTTCCAGTGGCAAGGAGATAAAGAGATGTGATAATATAACCTAGTTACTGTGTGGAACATTTCTGTGTTAAAGAAAGGGTTCTATTAAGAAGCATGAAAATTGTTTATGAGATGCATTCAGTGTAAGCATCTAATAGAAGTGGAAATCCATTTTATGTTCAGCTATTTGCAATCCAGGAAAGCCAAAACTTAGGTGTGAATTGAGAGTATGGACAAACTCCAATAATACGCATGGCTGTATTTTCCATGCAACTGTATTTTCCATACAGCTTATTTCCTGAACAGCTGGAAAACAGAAGTGTGTTTCAAAGTGGGGCCTTGGGAAGGTAATTACAAGATTTAAGGTCATCAGGGTAGAATTACCATGATTGAATTCCAGGTAGCTTTTTAAGGGGTAGGGGAGGGAAGAAAAGAGAAGACAAAAGCATTTCCACAGGATTTCTTGCCACACCTCAGAACTGGGCCAGCAAGAAAGCTATGGCTGAATTTAACACCTCTCCCTTGTGATGAGGCTAAGACTCAAAGAACTAGTTTCTGTAGACAGGATAAACTGAATATAATATATGCACACGTGAAATACCACCGGGTAACACTTGGCACAGTGCATCCACACTTAAAGTGAAATAGAAGGATAATAGGAAGGTCTAGGAGGGAGCACCTGCAGGATAAGCCATGCATGAAAATAGAAGAGAGAAACCTACTGAAGATGTTTTAAAAGGGAGGAGGAAGAGTGACGGAGAGAATGAATCTAGTCAGGGTACTATATGTGTATATATAATATACACACATATTTGTATGTATGGATATGTTACAGTGAAAACTCTGTAAACAACTAATATATGCAATATCTTTAAAAAATAATGAACTCTTTTTAATGAAAAACTGAACATAAACAGGAAATATTCATATGGAGGTGTGAAATCTTTGCTCTATTCTAAGGGCATTTTTCTTTTTAGTAGATGTGGAGATAGCTAAGGCAAATATCCTAAAAATAAAGCGCTACTTTTAAATGTCACAGATACTCAAGCTAGCTATCTGATTTGTCACATAGATCTAGTTTAAAAAAATTTTTAGGTGAAATTCTTTATCCCCTAATTACAAAGTGAGAGTCCAAATAATAGATCAATTTTATAAATCTTTAAAAAATTACCAGTATTCTGTTTGCAAAATACCTGTGTCATCTGACATGTAGAATACATACAACACATGTTAGCTCTTATTTGAAGTCTTGTTTCTAATTTCCTGTACTCAAGGTCCTAAATACATTCCAGGGATGAGAGCAGGAGATGCCATATGTGCATTTATTGATTTTTAATCAGTTATCTTTTACTTGTTGATCTAGTTCCCATTCTATGCTAGCCTTTGGCAATACAGGACTAATATAAGGTTTTTACTCTCTTTATTGGTTGGAGTGCCCCAAGGCCTAGCTGGAGAAGAGAAACGCTGAATTTAGTAGGACAATCCCTACCTTAACAGGAAACCTGCAGTACAGTCAATATTCAATAAATATTCACCAAATCAACATATAATAAAGAATGCAATGGCCAAGAAAGGTATAGATAAATCACGAGAGATCAAAATAGTGAAGCATGTTAGTGTTGAGTTATGAAGCAGTAAGAATTTGTAGTTTAAGGTCTGGTATTTACACTGGGTACATTGTGATATAAAGAACATGTTAAGATTTTGGGGGGAACCAGTAAGGGGGGACTAGAATCTTTCTAGTAATTGGAAATGGTGTGACAGTGAGATGGACACAAATCTCTGTCCTTAAGGAGCTTGAGAGACAAATATGCAAAGAAAGATTAGAAAGTGCTGGGTCTGTGTGACGATTGTCATGTCTGTTGCTGTTGGTCTCCACGTCTCAGCATGCCGACCACACTGCAGAAGTGCAACACATTTTAGTGTAGATATTGTCAATTAGTACTTCACTTAAAGGAACAAAAGGCCCCAGGGAGAAATGCCTGAGACTGTGTACCAGAGTCAGAAGAAGAATTCATAATGCAGACATGTTTCACTCGGATGTGGCGAGCCAGCAGTGACTCATTGGAGGAATGCAGGGGGTCAGAAGGTTGAGTAGGGCCGGGTTAGCTCTATCTTGGTTTCAGCTTTGTCCTGAAGTGGTTTGTTGAGAATGCAAGGCTACGACAACATTTTCAAACCTCGAAATATCTTAATGAAGATATATTTCCACTTTTGTTCATTCTTCTCAGAACCCTATTCTTCTAAAATTATAACAACATGAACAGATAAATGCTCATCTTTTTTACTGCTAATATCAAAGCCCAGGATTTTGAGTAGCACGGCTTGCCAGTTTTGTTTTCTGCAGACATAGTATGCAGACTGCAGACACACTCTCCCTGCTTAATTATAATTGAAAATGTAAATTGTCATTTCACCACCAGGAACGGGAGTTTAATCTTACACTTTATTAGGAATTAAGGCCCCCCTAGGCACCAGGATGAGTTTAATAGAGGGCTATGGAATCAGTTATTGAGCCTCCAAAGAACTCTGCTTGATCATCTTTCCTCGGCCCGAGCCTTCGGGGAATATACGATTTATGGCAAGGGACAATCCTGTCTCCAGAGCTGATCCCATGCTCACATAGACCACCTCACATGTTTCTTAAGGATGTTTGATCCGCCATTATCATCTCTGATTTTGTGTCTTTGAGTGTCATGATTTTGACATATTTTATCTATTACTTTCTTTATATATTTTTAATTAATGTGGATAATATCTACAAAAAAACCCTTGAGCACTAAGCAGTACTTGCATTGTAGTTACAAGAAGCTCTCTCCTGAGAACTTTCAAAAGGAAGACCTTCTTATAATTTATAATTGTAGCAATGTGCATATGCAAGTTTGTATAATATTAGGTGTTCACAATATAATTTTTTCTCTGTGGACAATATTAGGATTAAGATTGTGGCCTAGGGTCATAATGATGATCATGATGATCTTGTCTACAAATCTTCCACTGAACCTTAAAATTGCTCACAAGCCTGATGGAAGCTCACCCAATGTAGTTCTATGCAATGTATACAATTTCTATTCGTAATTACATGGGTAAAGCTACTTTTGTGCTTCTTTTATTATCTTCTGTGGGTAGCCTTTTAACCTTTCCTTTCTTTAAAACCCCTTCATGTGTCCAGAAGTCTTAGGCTACTAATTGCAGTGAGGGAGGACAAAATAGGTCCTGCTTTGTCTTTACCTCCCCAGAAACAGCTTAGCATCCTGTTTTCTGAAACTCGATAGCAGTTGGTTGCTGGTGACCTATTAGATAAGTTAATTTCCAGTGAAAGAAGTAAAGCACCAGTGTCATCCCCAATCATGAAAGGCCCGTAAAGGGTGAAAGCAGGCAGAATATCTGAAGAAGGGGATATCTTATCTGAGGTTTTCATTTTTTAGGGGTTCTTTGGTATTTTATTTTATTTATTTTTTCCTATATTTTTATTGTAATTAATAAAAGGGTTACATGATATTTGCCAGATAGATGGTACATAAATTCCCATACATTGATACCCTTTCACATGTCTTGGTCCCCATTTCCCTATCCAATTTCAAATAACCAAATACAAATATATCTGATATATCAGGTAACAAAGTGAGATACTGTAACAATATAAGATAACTAAGGGACAGCAAAAGAGATGAGAGATAACATAGTACCTTAAGAACAACAATCATTCATTATATGGCTTATTTTTCTATATCCTAGAGATCCTTTCATTTAGTGTCCTACTATATGGCCTATTGTATCAAGGTTTTGCTCTACTGCAAATCTCTACTAGGATAGCCCAAGGTTTCTACTGATTATGACAAGTGAGGGAAACCATTGAGCCTAAGTTCCTTTGAGTCTGGCTTACTTCACTTAATATGATAGCCTCTTCAACAATTGGTGCTGGCAGAACTGGTTAAGCACATGCAGAAAACTAAAGTTGGATCCTTCTTTGTCACCTTGCACTAGAATTAACTCCAAATGGATCAAAGACGTGGAGGTAAAAGCCAACAGTCTGAAAACTTTACAAGAAGGAATAGGAAATACACTAGGCCTCCTTGGCACAGGTCGAAACTTTCTTAATAAGGACCAAGAATCACAACAAATTAGGGAAAGGCTGGATAAGTGGGACTGCATTAAACTGCAGAGCTTTTGTATGGCAAAGGACATAGCTAGCAAACTAAATAGGAAACCTACAGAGTGGGAGAAGATCTTCACCAACCATACAACAGACAAAGGCCTCCTATCTAAAATATATCAACAGCTCAAAAAATTGAATCAATCTAAAACTAATCTCCAAAGTAACAACCATCCCATTAAAAAATGAGCCAAAGGCTTAAAGAGAGTTTTCTCTGAAGAAGAAATCAAATGGCCTATAGACACATGAAGAAATGCTCAACATCTCTGGTCATAAAAGAAATGCAAATCAAAACAACTCTAAGATTTCACCTCACTCCAGTTAGAATGGCCAGGATGAAGAAAACTAATAACAACAGATGCTGGAGGGGGTGTGGCCAGGAGGGATCACCACTACACTGTTGGTGGGAACTCCTTCAACCACTATGGAAAGCAGTATGGCAGTTCCTCAAAAGACTAAACATAGAGCTCCCCTATGACCCAGCAATTCCACTACTTGGCATTTACCCAGTCATTCAGAAACAAGGACATACTAAATCCACTAACACAACAATGTTCATTGCAGCACTATTCACCATAGCAAAGATATGGAACCAACCTAGATGTCCCTCAGTTGATGAGTGGATCAACAAGATGTGGTATTTGTACACAATGGAATTCTATGCTGCTGTCGGAAAGAATGACATTGCCCCATTTGTTAGGAAATGGAAAGACTTAGAAAAGATCATATTAAGTGAGGTTTTCATTTTTAATCAAAATTTTAATTAAATCGTTTGAAGTTTTCCTTTTTAGTCAATGGACAGTTATAATGGCCATCGTGGAGAATATGAACAACAACGAATGCTCACAAGGATGTGCGGGGGAGAGGAGACCAATCACACACTGTTTGGGGGATGCAGATTGGCACAACTACTACGGAAGACAGTATGGGGACCCTTACCTTCTCGTCCCCTCCTGTACCCTCCCCTCCCCTCTTCTGCTGCTTGAGCTCTACGCTTGTTTTACTGTGTACTTCTTAGTTGTAATAAACAGGATAGTAACATATTTCATTAGCTGTGATAAATACATGAGTAGCATGGACCCTTAGCTGTGTTAAACGTGACTGTCTCATAGTCTCTAATCTCTGTTAATACCAGTGTATCATGTTCCCCTACCTATGATAATCGTCAGTGTTGTATGTTCACTTAGCCATCCTAAATATTTAGCTGTGGCTGAAACAGCTTTCAGTGAAGCCTATAAGCCCTTTTTCCTAATGAATTGATTTTCCTGATAATAACTTGAGCTTAATGGTGATCTTAAGCACTCTCAAAACTTGCAAATCATTTCAGAAGCAGTCTTTTTTATATAGCTCATCAGCTCAGTGTCTTCTCATCAGCCATCTTGTCGGAGAACCCATTCTCTAAACCTCACACAAACACAAATATATTTGTTCTCTCTGAGGTCATGTAATGCTGGTTTCTGTAATATATAAAACATAAGAGGTACAGTGGCTCAACCATGGCTAACCATTCTTTTCCACACACTTTAATATTTTATCTTCACTAATTTTCTCAGTTCCCTTAGGTTATCAGTAGGTAATAAGATAAATTAGTTAATGATTATGTGTTAATTGATGATTATGTATTAATCTTACATTTCATGTTGGTGAGTATATAATGTCTTAATCCTTGCAGAGATGGATATTCCTAGAAAATGAAGTACCAGCAGGGAGGACACAAAATCCTCAGCATCTTACTGCCCCACTGTCTGAATGATAGCCCCAAGGTCATTTCAGCCACTAGGTGTCTGGTCTCTCTGGGTGGTTGCTGGGGCAAACTCCTCACTCTCTCAGAAGAACAAAGTCTTTAATATGCAGAAATATTAGTAACTATAACACAGTGAGTGCCTGATATTGGGAAAAGCTGTGTTTGGAGACACCTGATCCCAGTATCTAGTGGTACTCTATTCTAGTGCTGTAATCCCAGCCAAGCTGGTTTGGCTCAAGAACAGATGTGCTTATTACACTAATGCTACTTCCAATTCTGTTAAGTGTTCTGCTGGAACTCATTCCATGCTGGAGAAGTTCTGTATTTTTGCAGGGAGTGTGTATGCCACAGTATTAAGCTACCTTCTCAGCTCCCATTTTTTCCCATACATATTGTAGATCCTTTCAGTTCCCCTATCTAAGTGCCACCTGTTTTCCTGCAAATTAAATGGGATATGTACCAACTGCATTGCTCTGTTCAGCAATATCCTGAAAAACAATTATATAAGAATGACTCATCCCACACTCTGTATCTGGGTTCACACTTTTGTTTCCCTTTAAAAATCTAGAGAAAGTTTCCCATTCTACTGAGAAAAGTTGGCGATGGAAACATTGCTTCCACTTTCTGGCCTTTAGAAGACACATGAAGTCCTCAAGCAACAGCAAGAAAATTCCAAATGCAGTATAAAATAACCACACAATTCCCTTGAGAGAAAAGGGAATATTATTATGCCTAGTCTATCATAATTATCATCACCAAATATTATTTGTTAAGTTTTCAGGGGCACAAGGCAGTGGGGTGGTTAAATTGGAAACGTTTCTTCCTCCCCAGAGCTTGTAGTTTAAATACAAACAAAGCCTCAAAGACAGACATATACAAGGTCAGGCTGAGACCAATGCTGGTATATTAACATACTAATTAAAATGGAATAGAGCTCATTAGGAATCAATAAGAACTGCAGGCAGCTAGATGTAATATAGAAATGTGCTATCCTAGAAGTCAGGAGACTTTCCAGCATGCTGAGGGATGGCTGTGGGCAAATCACCTATCTCATCACTCCTAAGGTTAAAATGATGGGCAGATGTGCAGAAGGCAGGAAAAGTGAACCACAGGGTTTAGAGTCAGAAAGCTACACTGACCCTGTAAAAAGAGGATGTGATTCAAGCTTTCTGGATCAGTTTGTTAAGTTAAAGAAAATGTAAAATAAAAGGCTTGAAAACACCTTTAAGAATTGAAGAACAAATGCTCTTTAGCATAAGTGACTTGTTGCCCCTCTGAATTTCTCTCTGCATTGCGAGGGTTCATCTCTTAGTGAAGTCATGTGAAAAATCAAAACACCACCAGGCCCTTATGCCAGTGTATTTTCTCTCCTACCATACTGTATTCTCAAAGTATCAGAAAAAAAAAACCAAAACATGAATCAGTCTTGAAACTTCGCTCAGTCAGCACTAACTGCAGTAATTGCCCACTACATTCATCAACACATAGTAATGTTTCTCCTTCCCCAACTCCTTTAATGAACAATAATACAACAGATAGTACAACTATGAGCAAATATTGGGTGGGTGATTCCTTCAACTCTTGAGCAAGTTAGAATGTCTCTACAGTAGAAATATGTGTTTACTTCATGTGAATCCTGATTCTAGGGTGGCCATGAAGCTTCACCCTTTCCTCATCTCTGATGCCTGCCTTGTCCAAAATTGCCTGTGGAGATGTGGATTTTTGGGATAATTTTTTCTTTTTTTCTTTTTTGTCCATTGTGGGACTTGAACTCTGGGCTTAGGTGCTGTCCCTGAGCTCTTCAGCTCAAGGATACCTACCATTCTACCCCTTGAGCCACAGTCCCACTTCCCTTGTTCTAGTTGTTAATTGGAGATAAGAGTCTCATGTTCTTCAGGGCCCTAACTTACCTTGAACCTTGATCCTCAGATTGCATACTCCTGAGTACCTAGGATCACAGGCGTGAGCCACTGAGCCTGGCTAAATTTTAGGTAATATTCAGAAACACCAGCTGTACAAGCATTAGATCTGGATTCTGTTTAGTTTATTTCCATCTCTTAGGATGTTGTGAAGATTGTCCAGTCCTTCATCGTCAGCTTTTCATGAGAAGCCTGCTTTCTCCTGTTTGTCATTATGATAAGGTAATATGGCATATGAAACTTTAATCATAATTATTGGAAGACATTTATGATTATCTCTTTAATATATAATCTCATATTTACACTCTGTTTCCCAGTCACACCAGAACATTTGTCCTACTTCCGTAATTTGATTGATACTTTTGTGAATTCCATTAATTTGTATAATTAACATGTAATAATTATAGTAAAAGCAAAAATCTTTATTCTTTTCTTAACTAAAATTGTTATGTAGTATATAGTAACATATATTCAAATAAAAATGTATGTTATAATTACTAGTTTGTGTTCTAGAATCCAGCAGTTCTCTATATAATTTCTAACTCTTATTACTGTCTTGACATATAAACTTGGTGAAATTATTTTAAACTTTGTAGGCCTCATTTTATTAAGGCCTTCAGATCAAATAAATGATCTACATGCAAAGCACTCAATATATTCTGGTTCCTGGCAATCAAACTCTGCATAGCAGCTATTGTTAATTATTATTTCCTTCGAATCAGAACTGGCTTATCCTGTCTTATTTCTGTCATAACTAAGGAGATCAAAAAGTCTCAACTTTTTGTTGTCTTCATTATTAGTGGTATTTTCTTCATTATTCACCTCCCCCAATTTATGCTACTGTAGACACATAAATACTTAGGAGTGTATTTACCTTGCCTTCTATTTTCACTCTCTCTTTTTCTGAGCCTTGCTATCCCTGGAAGGACTACCCCTAAGGAGTTGGTCACTTCACTCAAATGCAGACCAAGGCTTAGTTCTCACACACTGTTGCTATATATCAGCCGTATTCATGCTATGGCCAGGTACAGGAAAGTAAGGAACCCTTCTGGTGCTTCTCAACTGACTACTTCAAGCCCCTCCGCCTTTAGCCTGCTTCCCTTGCATCCTCAGGGAAACCACCTTCCACACTCACACGTATATTCTCCAGTGTCCCATCTCTACCCATTTCTTAAAGGTTTATTGATGATTTTTTTATTTTGTTGGCAATCTTCAGTTTAAAATCTGAATCTTAAATCTAAACGAATATATACTCTTGAATTGCACAAGTCTATCTTAGTCCCTGATAAAAGTGTGCTTGATTGCTTATACACAGATAGGCATCCTAATTAGATACAATGTAGGAGGAAGGGATAATTCTCCTTGGACCTTTCAGTGTTTCCATCTAGGCTTCAGAATTAAACTGATATAAAACTGCATCAATACTTCCACAAAAGGAAGAAATGACAAGACCAAGGGGTTTGGGCTAGGAGCAGTGCATTATAGGAACTCCATTAAAGGTCACAAAGGGAATGAGTAGTCTCTGAAAGGGAAGATGGCCATTTGTTTATTCAGACCACTTTCAGCACCCTTTCCAGTGGCTGGTGATCTGGGCATTCTCTTCTCCCTGAAAAGGTAAGTTCCTTTCTCATGGGAAATCATAGGTGATAAAAAGGCCCTTCGTTCACTTGTTATCTTACAAGTGATTTTGTCTAAATATAAATAATATGCAGAGTGTATTTGATGGTGGCATGTCCTGAACCTCTTAAAACACAATGGAGAAAACAGTTCCCAGAGCAAATGGACCATATTAGAACTCTGAAACACTTTTAGTAGCAAGCTTCCTAGAGGATCCTTTCTTCATAAGATGTGATTTAATTTTTTTCTCTTACACCTTTCTTTGGCAAGAAAAAAAATTCAGAGCTGTCCCTTGGTCATCTCATATTGTTACAGTATCTCACTTTGTTATCTGATATATTGAATTTAGTTGTACTTGGTTATTTGAAATTTGATAGGGAAGGGGGAAAACCAAGATGGGAGGGGGGGTGGGGGGTAGGGTAATGGGTACCAAGACATGTGAAAGGGTATCAATGTATGTGATTTAATGCACCTTCTATCTGGCAAATATCATGTAACCATTTTACTAATTACAATAAAAATCAAAAAAAATTCAGAGGTATCTTTTTTCAAGGAATATCAAGAATTTAGGGAAAGGGTCAGTTTTGCCTTTGGGAAGCAGTAGGCACTATGAAACTTCCATAGTCAGTAGTTTGGTAGGTACAACAGACCTTTGTAAACATTGGAGGTTAAATCCAATATACCTTTCTCCTTTATATAGAATCTTCTCTGACAAGCTGGGAAATAGTATTGAATAAACTTATTTTTCCAGGCTAAACAGAAACAGAATCTGTTTCTACTATAGAGCACTTTTTTTGCAAGCTCTACTGAAGAAATAATTTGTTGAACATATGCATCTGTATCTGAATGCAGTTCTTTTATAAAATCACATAGATAATATTTGAACCATTAATCCTTCATTCCTAAGAAATGTTTCTGCTAAAGGAATACTTTTTTTAAATTTTTTATTGTAATTAGTAAAAGGGTTACATGATATTTGCCAGATTGAAGGTGCATTAGTTCACATATATTGATATGATTTCACAGGTCTTGGTACCCATTACCCTACGCCCCGTCCCCCCACCCGTCTTGGTTTTTCCCGCTTCCCTATCAAATTTCAAATAACCAAGTACAACTAAATTCAATATATCAGATAACAAAGTGAGATACTGTAACAATATGATATAACCAAGGGACAGCAAAGGAAATGAGAGACAACATTCTACATTAAGGACAACAATCATTCCTTATATGGCTTTTGTTTCAATATCCTGGAGGTCCTTTCAATTAGCTTCATATTATATGGCCTTATGTATCAAGATTTTGCTCTATTGCAGATCTCTGCTAGTAGAGCCCAAGGTTTCTACTGATTATGACGAATGAGGGAAACCACTGCGCCTAAGTTCCTTTGAGTCTGGCTTACTTCACTTAATATGATTTTTTCTAAGTCTTTCCATTTCCTAACAAATGGCGCGATGTCATTCTTTCTGACAGCAGCATAGAATTCCAATGTGTACAAATACCACAACTTGTTGATCCACTCATCAACTGAGGGACATCTAGGTTGGTTCCATATCTTTGCTATGGTGAATAGTGCTGCAATGAACATTGTTGTGCTAGTGGGTTTAGTATGCCCTTGTTTCTGGATGGCTGGGTAAATGCCAGGTAGTGGAAATGCTGGGTCATAGGGAAGTTCTATGTTTAGCCTTTTAAGGCACTGCCACACTGCTTTCCATAGTGGTTGAACGAGTTTGCACTCCCACCAACAGTGTAGTAGTGATCTCTCCTGGCCACATCCCCTCCAACATGTATTATTCGTTTTCCTGATCCTGGCCATTCTAACTGGAGTGAGGTGGAATCTTAGAGTTGGTTTGATTTGCATTTCTTTTATGACCAGAGATGTTGAGCATTTCTTCATGTGTCTATAGGCCATTTTTGTTTCTTCTTCAGAGAAGACTCTCTTTAAGTCTTTGGCCCATTTATTAATGGGGTGGTTGTTACTTTGGAGATTAGTTTTGGAGTGATTCAATTTTTTGAATTGTTGATATATTTTAGATATGAGGCCTTTTTCCGTTGTTTGGTTGGTGAAGATCTTCTCCCACTCTGTAGGCTTCCTGATTAGTTTACTAGCTATGTCCTTTGCCATACAAAAGCTCCGCAGTTTAATGCTGTCCCACTTATCCAGCCTTTCTCTGATTTGTTGTGATTCTTGGTCCTTATTAGTAAGTTTCAACCTATGCCAAGGAGGCCTAGTGTATCTCCTATTCCTTCCTGTAAAGTTTTCAGTGTGTCAGCTTTTATCTCCAGGTCTTTGATCCATTTGGAGTTAATTCTAGTGCAAGGTGACAAAGAAGGATCCAACTTTAGCCTTCTGCAGGTGCTTAACCAGTTCTGCCAGTATAACTTATTGAAGAGGCTATCTTTCTTCCATTCTATTTCTTTGGTTCCCTTGTCAAAGACTAGGTGGCCATAGGTCTGTGGTTTAATATCTGGGTCCTCAGTTCTATTCCATTGGGCTTCAGGCCTGGTCTTGTGCCACTACCAAGCTGTTTTGAGAATTATAGCTCTGTAATTGAGTCTAAAGTTTGGAAATGAAATTCCTCCATCGCTGTTCTTTCTGCTAAGAAGTGTTTTTGCTATACGGGGTCTTTTATTATTCCATATGAAATTTTGAATTGCCTCTTCTCTTCCTTTAAAGAATGCCATTGGGATATTGATGGGTATTGCATTGAAATTCTAGATAGCCCTTGGCAAGATTGTCATTTTCACAATGTTGATTCTTCCAATCCAGGAGCATGGGAGGTTTTCCCATTTCCTTAGTTCTGCTTTAATTTTCTTTTTTAGGGTTTTAAAGTTTTCATCAAAAAGGTCCTTTACATTCTTAGTTAAGCTAATTCCTAGGTACTTTATTTTCTTTGAGGCTATTGTAAAAGGAGTTACTTTCCTGATTATTGCCTCATTCCTGTCACGGTTGGCGTAAAGGAAGGCAGTTGATTTTTTTATTGTAATTAGTAAAAGGGTTACATGATATTTGCCAGATAGAAGGTACATTAATTCACACACATTGATACCCTTTCACATGTCTTGGTACCCGTTTCCCTCTCCCACCCACACCCCACACCCTTCTTGGTTTTCCCCCCTTCCCTATCAAATTTCAAATATCCAAATATAAATAAATTCAATATATCAGATAACAAAGTGAGATACTATACCAATATGAGATAACCAAGGGACAGCAAAGGAGATGAGAGACAACATAATACATCAAGTACAACAATCATTCATTATATGGCTTTTGTTTCAATATCCTGGAGGTTTCTTTCCTGATTATTGCCTCGTTCCTCTCATTGTTGGCATAAAGGAAGGCAGGTGATTTTTGAGGGTTGATTTTATAGCCTGCTACACTTCCAAAGCTTTGAATCAGGTCAAGGAGCTTGGGAGTAGAGTCTATAGGATTCTTTAAATACACAATCATTTCATCTGCAAAGAGGGATAGTTTTATTTCCTCTTTCCCTACTTGGATCCCCTTTATGCTTGCTTCTTGCCTTATTGCACTGGCTAGGCATTCTAGTACTATGTTAAAGAGGAATGGAGAGAGTGGGCATCCATGTCTCATTCCTGATTTTAGAGAGAATGGCTTTAGATTTTCACCATTAAGTGTAATACTAGCAGTAGGTTTCTCATGCACAGCCTTTATTACAATGGGGAATGTTCCATGGATTCCTAGTTTCTCCAGACCTTTCAACATAAAGAGGTGTTGGATCTTGTCAAATGCCTTTTCCACATCTATTGAGACAATCATGTGATTTTTGTCCTTGCTCCTGTTGATGTGTTGAATTATATTAATTGATTTGCGTATGTTGAACCAGCTTTGCTTCCCTGTGACGAATCCAGTTTGATCATAGTGTATAATTTCTTTGATAAGTTGTTGTACACAGTTAGCCAGTATTTTGTTGAGAAGTTTTGCATCGATCTTCATCAAAGATATAGGTCTATAGTTCTCTTTCTTTGATGAATCTCTGTCTGGTTTGGGGATGAGGGTTATACTGGCTTCATAGAATGAGTTTGGTAAGGAACCTTCGTTTTCAATTTCGTTGAAGAGCTTAAGGAGTATTGGTGTGAGCTCTGCTTTGAAGACCTTATAGAATTCAGCTGTGAACCCATCTGGCCCTGGGCTTTTCTTAGGTGGAAGTTCTCTAATTGCCATTTCTATTTCAGAGCTTGAAATAGGTCTGTTGTGTTGGCTTAGTTCTTCTTGGTTCCGTGTGGGTATGTTAATATTGGCTAGGAATTCATCCATTTCATCTAGATTCTCAAATTTGTTGGCATAAAGATTTGAGAAGTATTCCCTCATGATATTCTGGATCTTGGTAATTTCTGTCGTGATATTACTATTTTCATCTGCGATTTTGTTTATTTCGATATGCTCTCTTCTTTTTTTGGTAAGATTTGCTAAGGGTTTGTCAATTTTGTTAATTCTTTCAAAGAACCAACTCCTTGTTTTGTTGATTCTTTCTATAGTTTTTTTGGATTCCAAATCATTTAATTCTGCTTTGATTTTAATTATTTGCTTTCTTCTACTTGGATTAGGGTTGGTTTGTTGCTCTTTTTCCAGGAGCTTATGGTGAGACATTAACTTGTTGGTTTGCAATTTTTCCAACTTTTCGTTGTAGGCACTCAGCGCTATAAATTTTCCTCTAAGTACTGCCTTTGCTGTGTCCCAAAGGAGTTGTTATTTTGTGTGCTCCTTACTGTTAAATTTCATAAACTGTTGGATTTCTGTTCTGATCTCTTCGTTGCCCCATTGGTGATTCACAATGTGTTGTTCAGTCTCCATCAGTTACAGGGTTTTCGTTGGTGGAGATGTGTGTTCAGTTCCAGTTTGATGCCTTTGTTGTCTGAGAGTGTGCATGGAATAATTTCTGTGTTTCTGAATCTGTCCAGGTTTGTTTTATGGCCTAACATGTGATCTATTTTGGAAAATTTTCCATGTGCTGCTGAGAAAAATGTATATTGTGTTGTTGCTGGGTGGAATATTCTGCAGATGTCTGTTAGGTCTGTTGTTCTATATAGTTGTTCAGTTCTGAAGTTTCTCTGTTGAGTTTTTGCCTTGTTGATCTGTCCATAGGTGGAAGTGGTGTGTTAAAGTCACAGAGAATCACTGTATTTCGATCTATGTATGGTTTCAGTGTAAGTAAAGTTTGCTTGATGAAGTTTGGAACTCCGGGATTGGGTGTGTAAATATTTAGGATCGTTATATCTTCCTGGAGGAAAGATCCCTTTAGTAGTATGTAGTAACCTTCTTTGTCTTTTCTTACTAATTTTGGTTTGAAGTCTATTTTATCTGATATGAGGATGGCAACTCCAGTCTGTTTATGGGGGCCGTTAGCTTGATAGAGTTTATTCCAACCTCTCACTTTCAAAAGATGATTTTTTGGGGGGTAAGATGTGTCTGTTGAAGACAGCAGAACGATGGCTCTTGCTTTTTGATCCAACTAGACAGCCTATGCCGTTTAATTGGAGAGTTGAGTCCACTGATATTGAGAGTTAGGATTGAGAGATATTTATTAGGTCCTACCATTTTTAAAAGCTTTTATTTGGGCCTGTGTCTTGACAGTTCTTGTGGTCCTTAGGTGGTATGCTGTTTAGGTGCCATTTCTTTCCCTATATCGCAATTATTTTGGTTTTCTATGTATAGAAGATCTTTGAGAATTCTCTGTAGTGTTGGTTTTGTTGCGACATATTGTTGCAGCTTTTCCGTGGAATGGAATGTTTATATTGTTCCCTCAGTTATGAATGAGAGCTTAGCTGGTTACAGTATTCTTGGTTGGTAGTTATTTGACTTAAGGGCATGACATATATGCTTCCAGTCACTTCTTGCTTGCATGGTCTCTGCTGAGTAATCTGGGGTTATTCTGATTGGTTTTCCTTTATAGGTTACTGAACCCTTTTCCCTGGCTGCCTTTAGGATCCTTTTTTTGGTTTCTACTGATCCAGTTCGGATTACGATGTGGCGGTGAGATGTTCTTTTCTGGTCAGGTCTGTTTGGGGTTCTAAAAGCTTCTTGTATCTGAATGGGTCTGCCCTTCTGGATATTTGGGAAATTCTCTGAGATGATTCCCTGAAGTATATTTCCAATACCATTGACCTCTTTCTCCAGACCCTCCTCAATAATAATTAGCCTTAAATTAGGCTTCCTAATTGTATCTTGGACCTCCTGAAGCGCTCTCTCATTTTTCCTAGATTTGGATTGACTCATTTTCTGTTCTTTCTCTATAATAACTAAATTATCTTCAGCCCTGGAAATTCTATCCTCTGCATTTTCTAACCTGCTATCAAAGCTATCTACTTTATTTTTCATTTCCCTTGCTACTAATTGCTCATTTTTGATGCCTTGCATCTCTTGTTTTAGATCATGTATGGATTTCTTTAGCTCCTTGATTTCCATTTGAGTGGTTAGCTCAGTAGCTTTATTTTCTTTGAACATTTGCTGGAGTTCGGTCACCTTTTTATTTGTGGATTCTATGAATTCCTCCATCTTTCTTTGAACAGCCTTTATTATGGCCTCCTTTATGGTTTCTTCTTTTTTAATTATCCCCTTTTTTATGGTTTCCTCTTGCTCAGCTATGGCTTCCTCCCTTATCTCTTTCTTTATATTTTCACATTTTTCATTAATGATGTTTATCAATTGCATTTGTACAGCACTTGGAAGACTCTCCTCTAGGTTTGCCAGTGACTGTTCCATTGGCTGTTTACATTGGGTGGGGGAGGTGGGAGATGTTGTTTCTTGATTTGACATTTTTCTTGAGTTTCTTGTTCTGCCCATTTGAAAATGGGAGCAAGATTAATACTAAACACTATTATAGTTTTTTAGATATAACCAACCTAGACCTCTGTAGCTGGCAGACTCTAGATGTTCACAATTTTGATTGGTGTTATCACTCTTTCTTTTTGTGCAGTTACCGACTAGTCTAATTATTCACTGATAAGCGATTTATATCCAAAACAATAAGCCTCTCAATCAAATATCTATTGTCTTTGAGTCTCTCTGAGCCTAGAGAATGATTAAACACCTAGATATTCAATGATGCACCATCTTCCTTCTCCATTTTCACCATTAAGTGTAATACTAGCTGTGGGTTTCTCATACGCAGCCTTTATTACATTGAGGAATGTTCCATGGATTCCTAGTTTCTCCAGACCTTTTAACATAAAGGGGTGTTGGATCTTGTCAAATGCCTTTTCCGCATCTATTGAGACAATCATGTGATTTTTGTCTAAAGGAATACTTTTAAGTTACATTATGTCATTGCCATGAAACTATAGGTTTTACTTAAAAAAGATACAAATATAGCAAAAATATTGTGAAATCCTAATATATTTCATATTGTCTTTGAAATTGTATGTACATATTTGTATATGCACCAATACCTGGGGCCCGAACTCAGTCCCTGATACTCTTCCTTAACATTTTAGCTCAAGGCTGGCTGGTTTTCTCCCACATTACAGTACCACATTTATTGATAAAATTTTTTCTGGTATTCCTGATGGGTTCCTATAGTGATAGTTTCCCGGCACTTCTCCTTTGAAAAACTACAGTAGTATTGGATGAGGGCTGTCTTTGAGATAATTCAATATAAATTTTTTCCATTCATTTTATGTCTATAGGATTGCATCTTACTGAAAAACACTAGCATCATATTCTTTAAACTCTACCAGAGACCTTAGATGAGCAACTACAACCACACCAAAAAGAAAACAAATCCTGCAGTCCTCGTTTATCTAAATGGCTTATGGGATAGATAGGCACATTCTAAGGATTTGGTAGAGGAGTTTTTCTACTTCTGAGTAGCCAGGGTCTTATTTATTTATTTATTTATTTCCTCTGGGAAGGAAATTGTTCCCTCAATAGTGTACTACTAATGACTGGACCTGAGAAGCTGCAGCCATCCTCTCCTGTCTTCTGCTGGAGTCACTGCAGATCATTACATGAAAAACTTTTGCAATTATCTTCCATTGATAAGATCCAACCAAAAGCAGAATAAAAGTAGGTGAGTGTACACACCTTCATACTTCAGTAGATAAAGCAGCAATTACTAAATTTCACTAGTATGCTGCCTGCTTGTAGAAATGGAACATAGTGGGGGTGGGGTTTGTTTCTGTCTTTTTATTAATTTCTTCAAGCTGTTGTTAGTTTTTACTCAGTCCTACTGGTGAGTGCCTGTCATGGCGCTCCATGGTTTAGGAATTGGTGCACTAGTTTTTCAAGGGAATTTCAAATCAACCGTAAACTGCTTCAAGTCAGATGTGCCTCTCTGAACACAGACCAATCTCCTTCTACGCCTGACAGGCAACAAACAAGACAGGCACCTTTGGGACAAAATTTCCTTAAAATGCATTAAGTATGCTAAAATAATTGAAGAGAACTTAAACTGTCTAATTTGAAAGGGAGATGTAAGAATGCCTATCAAATTGCTATTCTAGAGGAGAGGATGTAGGCTTTGGTATTGACTAATCTTAGAGCAGTTGTATAGCCTCTACTCACTAACTGTAGGATTTAGACATCTTTTCATCAGTTTTGAAGATTATATTCTTCATTTGTAAAATTAAGAGAATACTATTAAGTTGGTGGTATTATAGTGCTAGGAGGCAGCCATGGGTGATGGGAAGCAACAAGGGAACGTGAAATGGAGATGGAGGATAAGATCACAGGGATCCTAGGGGTGAACAAACCAAAATACAATATCTGCACTCAATCCTTCATGTTGGAAACACACACTTACAGAGATAAAAAATGAATATTTTAATTCTTAACATTAGGTTCATGACAATCTAAAATAGCTGACAATATTCCATGTAGAGAATTAATCAGTGCAATGATAAAAGCAAGCAGGTAAACTAACTGCATCTTATTCACATGTAAATTCAGGAAAGGAGTGGAGGAGGAAGCCTTAAGTCAGCTTCGGCATCAGTGTTACCAGTGCCATGCGTTGTGGAGGGAGACAGCATTGTTCCTGACTAAAGAAGCAGAATTATACTTTACACTTTAATAATATACTCTCTTAATCTGAAAAACCAGAAATGGGGACTATTTAGTCTAAACTTGACAAGTAGACGCGGCACTACTTTTTAAAGATCATAAGTGTATTGCATTATTATGTCAAACATTTCTCCATTTCACTTCTAGTGTTGAGAATAAGCCATTGGTTTTTATAAAAATAATTTTAATTTATGCATTAAAAAATAATGGAGCTTTCTTAAACCTTCCTGAGACATGGGGTCTGGAGAAGAGGGGTTGGAGGCAAAGTTACTTGGGTCAGCAACTTTCCAAATGCTTTGCATTCATGGCAACACTATTCTAGGCTATGGAGTATGCGATTTCAATCTTCTTTGGTTGTGTAAAGAAACTTCTTCTTGTTTTCAAGGAGTTAAATTATTAGGGAACAGTACACTAAATTCACAGGCCTGAGAAAGCCATTATTTCAAGGCTTCTGAAATTGCTTTTTGAGACAGTGGGGACAGAGGTAGGGAAAGGAGAGGGAGAGAGGGAGAGTGGGAGGAGAGAGAGAGAGAGAGAGAGAGAGAGAGAGAGAGAGAGAGAGAGAGAGAGAGAGAGAGAGAGAGAGGCAGAAGAAGAAGGAGGAGAAGGAGGAGGAAGAAGAGGAGGTGGAGGTGGAGGAGGTGGAGGGGGAGGAGTAAAGGGGAGAGGAGGAGGAGGATGAAAGAGACTTGTGTTAGAAAAGTAATTTGGTCAAAGTGCATTAATCAGTCATTTTGTTGTTTAAAATTTTTTAAGCTACCTTTTGCTTGGATGGTTCAGTTTCACATCGAAATGTAGGATCCACTTTTTGAGTTACAGTTCGTTTTTGTTTTTTGTTGGTCGTGGGGTTTGAACTCTGGGCCTGGGTGTGGTCCCTGAGCTCTTGGGCTTAAGGCTATCTCTCTACCACCCTTCCCATTCACATCATAGAGGTGGCGAATATTTTGCTTATTTTGAATGAAAGCCAAGGTTTTTAAATGTGTGAAGTTATGGAGGATGGACAGTAGCCCTGCCTTTTTGAGTGTGGCAGGGTAACCTGGAGCTTCATCCTTGATGAGTCCATACGTAGGCAGATACCAGCACCAACTTGTTTGAAGCAATTTAGAGGAGGCTTGTTGGTCATATGGCAACAAGTAAGGAAAGTGTGATCTCCATGATTGGGACCAAAAGACACTTATAGAATGAATAAATATGCATAATCTGTAATTTAGTAGATAATAACTTCATGTATGTGCCTCTTAGGTAACCTGTGTATTACTAAAACTTGGTTTAATGTTTGTCTGTCTCTCTGTCTGTCTGTCTGTCTGTCTGTCATAGACATTTGATCTTATATCCAAAGATGTCTACTGACATAAAGGAAAATTATGACTGCCACTAGTCTTCAGGTCTTGAGGTTTTTACCTATTACTTTAGGGTTGGTATAGACAAAAACAGAAGTCAGCTGGGTATCGGGGCTCACACCTGTCATTCTGGCTGTGCAGGAGGCTCACAGATCAAGCCCCTGGCGGAAAGGCCTGTGATTCTCCATTTTCAAACTAAATAGCAAAAAAAGCAGGGCAGTGTTCATGGCTCAGATAAAATAGTGTACACTAGGAGAGGGGGCAGTCCTGATTTCAAAGCTTCTCATGGCCGGAACCCTATAAAAGAACCATCATTGGGAGCAGCCATCTCCTGGAGTGTAGGGGGGGAAAGCACAGCACAGACAAAACCATGTGCTGAGCCTTTTCACTACTTGTCTTCCTGTTCTTCATTCTTTGGGGGCTTGTGTTATTTTGGGGAGACATGTTCTTTCTGTAAATTATCACACTGCTAGCAGAGATGCTGCCGTGAGTATAATAATCATAAACCATCACAGGTGTTTCACGGTGTCCATGGAGAATTGTCTCCAGGGAGCCCGGCCTGAGCATGCGCACACTCCTAACAGAAGTAACACAGCACTCATACATAGCCTGGGTGCACCTTCCCGCGTGCTTCAAAACAACCTCTGGTCTCTTATCAGTCCTCGTCCATGGAAATGCTCTCTAACTAGTTGTTAGACATTATCACTTTACAAATCGTTTGCAAGGAAAAGTCTATACATGTTTGAAACCGACACATTTGTATTTTGAGTGTATCTATATAGTTCATCGTTCAGTGGATGCAGAGGGCAGACGAGGTGGTCCTAAGCAGTCTACATGTATCTGATGGTTAATAACCTACAGCACATGACATTCCATCGCATGTCATCCTAAGAATCATCCAACCAGGGTATATTGCACTTGCCTCCCCTATCTGACCAGGAGCAACAACGCAGAGATGCTTTCCCTAAAATAGAGTCATTCCTCCAGAATAATATTACAGACTTGATCGTGAAACATTTGTCTGCAGGCTTCCATGCTTCAGGGCTGGGGGCAGCCATGCCTGTTGAGAAAGCAGTAGACAGACCTTAGAACTATAGAGCCACCAACAAGTTAGTAGTTCAGATGAGAATGCTAGAGGACAGACAATAGATTGCAAAGCCTGTCTTTATGTTTTTATAGATGCAATGAAAGTCTAATCTTATAGGTGTACAACTGAAAAAGATAAGAAACAGTCCAGATTTCCAAATATTGCACTATTCTATTTTTCTACTCTTAAGAACATTTTCATTAATTTTGTACTCTTAAGAACATTTGTTCATTAGTATAACATTTTCACAAACCCTAAATAAAATCACTGAAAATACCTTAATAGTAGAAAGTGGTAGCTAAATGGGGCCTGATTTGATTTGTATCACCTGAATGAATTGTTGGCTGCTCTAGTAAAATAATAAAGGATTTCTGCCCTAGGATAAGCTTTGCTTTTTTTCATAGTAGAAGGCCTACAAGATTGTTATAATAAAGCACAAAAATAAAAGATGAAGGAATGCTTTAAATCATGCTTAATAGGTTGTAAATTCTATGTAAATACATTGAATTGCTTTAGAAATATGCAGTATCACTTAGGTTTTTTATATGTATGAATAGGAAAATACAAACCTACTGTGTATAATAAACCTTCATTTTATATATATATATATACATATATATATATTATATATATATATATATATCATACACCTGGGGCAAAGCCTTGAAGTCTGCTCATGGCCTCAAACAGAATTAAATTCATATATATACCTACATACATATGTGTGTGTGTGTGTGTGTGTGTGTGTGTGTGTGTGTGTGTGTATTAAAAGCTGGTATATATTAAACTGTAACCAGGGATTACATGTACATAAGTAAGGCAATAAGGCAATGGGTACATTTCAGTTTTAAACTCTGTTACTCCTTCCCTCATTTTCTCCTGTTAACCCCTCCCCACTCCACTCCCCATAACTTGTAAACTTCATTTTCAGCATAGTATCTAGTGAGTATCATTGTCACATTTGTTCATTCTTTGTCCTAATGTTTCTGTGATTTCCTTTCATTTCCACAGACCAGATAAACCTATCAAAATTAAATAATTGGCATTAGTATTAGCTATCTTCTTTTTCAATGCCAAAATACCATTTCAGATTGGTTCAAATCTTTAGTATTTCCTAGAACCAAGGCAAAAGCATCAGACCCATTTTTTAAAATCAGCCATCTAAGATGACTGGCAATATATACCTTGAAATCTGGCTAAGAACAGGTGGACAAGGATCAAATTTAGGATCTCGGAGTTATCCAATGGAATAGTGCTCCTGGCTCTAGGCCTAGTATTTGTATTGGCATCTATAATTCTTTAACCACTGAAAGTCATTTAAAAGTGTCTTCAAACGCAGATTGTGAATATATAATATCCAGCAGTAATACTAGCTGTATTGGATGAGTTTTATACAGCTATAAAACATTCTCTGCTGGTTAATTTTTTTTGTTTAGTGAGGTCTATAGTATTTTGATTCTACCATAATAATCCTACAAGAAAAGAAGTTAAAAGAGACCCCAGTCCTCTCATATCTCTCTGGTGGCAATAAATAGATCAGCTATGTTGACAAATAAGATGGCCACATTATATAGCTGTGGGGAATCAGAAAGATCTGATACTGTAATAGAACTAATGCTCTCCCATCCTGCCAAACACACAGACAATTCTTCCATAAAGAATGTCCTTGTGAGGCAGGTACTCTGTAACACATTTACCCTTTTTGTACCAGTTATTTTTCAGAGAGGGTCTTGTGGTTACCTGAGAGTGACTTCTCAAAAAGTTCTCCTAACTGTGATTATGGTCATGAGCCACCGTCCCAGACTTACTGATTGAGATGGGTATTGCTAACATTCTTTGTCTGAGCTGAACTTGAACTATGATCTTCCTGGGCATATTAAGTTTTTCTTCCATAAAACTTGGTTTATGTATTTGTTTTTGTCTCGTAGTACTGGAGGTTGAACTCAAGGCCTTGTGGTTATCTACTGCTTGGAACACACACCTTAGATAGTCTTCCTTTGGGCTGTTTCTGTCATAGTGTCTTGTGTTTTTACAAAACCAGGCTAGCCCCTGTACTACAGTTCTTCCTGCATAGTTGAGATGACAATGTTTGCTGTCACACTCAGTGTTAAGTGTGTCTGGTACAAGTACTGTGCGTGTGGGGGGGGGGAGTGGCTAGCTTTGAGCCACCATATTCCTAATCTCTGTCTCTTGATTAGCTGATATTACAGGACTGACCTGTAATCTACTCCTGGCCATCAAACTTTGAAAGTAATGAATCTTACTAATTGAGAATCGAGAAGATAATTAAGTGAATGTAAATGAATTATTAACCTTTTTGATGTGTGAATTACACTGGGCTAGTTTTCTTATACCTTTTGTGTCATCTTTCACAATCAAAGGCTGACTTTATAGATCCCCTGACTTATCTTCTATTAGGAAGTTGTTAATGAGAATGAGAGACAGGGAGGGGGGAGGAAGGAGAAAGAGAGAGAGGAAGAGGGAGGAAGAGAGAGGGAGGAAGAGAGAGGGAGGAAGAGAGAGGGAAGAAGAGAGGTGTGAGAGAGAGGGAGAGAGAGGTGGAGAGAAAGAGATGCTGACTTTAGAACATTTGTTCTCCCGGCTCTGGTTTCTCCTTGGCCTGGCCACATCCCTCAACAAAAGGTCAGCTCTTCTCTCCAGGTGGCTGACTTTAAGAATCTCTGTAATTGCCCTGTCCACTCACCCTCCAGGGGTGCCCACAGCCCTGGCTTCACCCTGTCCCATCTCTGTAAACAACCCTCTTATTAAACTCCCTAGAGCTGTCCTAATTTGAATGTGCCATCTGGTTCCTGCTGGCACCCTGACTAATATACACATGATCAGATCTCAAAAATTAGTAACACCACATAGCTTCTGATGATTGAATAGTGGGGTTTGAATAATTTTCGAAGCTAATAGCAAGAAGTTCCTTCCATTTTACAATCCATAGCTAGTGATGCAAAAACATCCTAGGCTTTTGGATTTGTTCAGTCTCATATGGCCGCCAGGTTTTCTGTGTTCTGGTGTGGAAAAGCAGGGAGCTCTATTTGAAATCATCACTGTATTTCAGAAATGAAAGAAAATCTGTTGGGTCAGCCACGAGGGCAAGGGTGAATTGGACAAGAAAAGTTTAAAAAGGTTTAGGAAGTGGCGCTATGGCTCAATGTGGTGGAGTGGTTGCCTTGAGATGAAAAGCTCAGGGACAGTATCCAGTCTCAGAGTTCAAGCTCCACAACTGACATAAAAAGGTAGGGGTTATTGAAGTTTCAGTCTATCAAAAAGATCTGAACATCTGGTTAAAAACTGCAATTAAAAATTTGAGAAAATGTTTTATTTCAGTAGATAAGTTTTTTTTGAACTAAAAAACTGGATAAAGTAGCTTCATTACATGCCTTTTCCCATGTCTCCAGGTTTCAACACCAAACCACAAAACTAAACGTCTCCTTTATCTCTTCTTTTTTTAGAATTTACTTTCAGTGTCTCACTGCCTTACAGAAATGACTTAAAAAATTACACAGTACTGGAGTGCATACCATTTATATTTCCTTAACATCTTATACTTACTCCAATGGATCATGCATTTAAGATTTTTTTCACCATTAAAGGTAGACTATTTTGTTTGAAGTAGATCTTGGATGGAATATCAAGTCTTATAGCCCAAGAACATGAAAAACATTGAAAAAGAAGATGTTTAGTCTCTTTCTCAGTGAGAATTCTGTGTAGTTAATTTGTGAGGTAGATGCAGTGCATATACCTCTGTGCCTGGCTCACAGAAGGTACTCATCATGGAGGAATAAAGCTTTAAATGTGATACAGTTCATTTGTAGACACCTGGTTTCACACCTACTGCTCAAAGTAGTTCCGTAGATTGCAGAGGACACTGTGAGGACTAAAGAACACATAAACTCTCCCTGATGTCATCTGGAGTGATAATCTGTGGCTAACTTCAAGTTCATCAAGCTGTTGATGAAGCAAGAGGAAGGAATACAGATGAAGCATTTTTAGTAAGCTGTTCCATTATCATTAAAACTAGAAATTAACCTAGTACTTCTAGCTATATCCTATGCAATAAATTTATTGGAATCATATTTTATTTTCAAATTTCCAACATGAGATACCATGCCTTTAACACCTAAAGCTATTTCTTCTTTCAATAGCTAAATAGTTCATTCAATAATATACCTGTAAAACTTTTTAACTGTTGAAAACAGTGTGAAAAAATGCAGACGACTACATGTTTGAAAAATAATTGTATTTTGCATTAAGGTAATTTTTGTAAATGACTTAAAATAATTTGGATCCTGAAATTAACTTAGAACCCTTCTAACATAACCATGTTTAAATTCATGAATTGAGCAGTCTGGTGAAATAAAATATGTAAGTAGAATGATTGTATGTATAAAGAAGCTTATTGGTGAACAATGTAAACTATAGAAGCACATCAGATCTTCATCCTGTAGTGTCAGGATCGTGCAGTAACAGATAGGAGAGCAAAGGAAATATGCTGTCATAAGGGTTTTCACATACTTCTAAAGTCTGCTGTCCTCTAAATTCTGATAACTTCATAGCCTCTAAATATTCCCATTTTAAAATAAGGTGAGAACATTCATCATCTTTATGGTGTTCAGTGAGAGAAGCATCTATGATACTGTTCCATTGAAACTTAAAATATTTATAAAATGAAGGACTGTGAGGGGAGTGTGCTGAGATGAAAGGACAACCCTGTCATCCATGCAGATTAGTGTTACCTGAGAAAGTGGCATCTTCACAGATATCAGGGCGAATAAATTATAGTGATATTAACAGATAAAGTGGTCAGTTACCCCAGTAACTTTATCAAATAGAATTAGGAAACTGAGGTTGATAGTATTTATTCCTGTGCAGTAGAGGGATGGTCACCATGTGTCATAAGGATTTCATTGAGGAAGGCACTGCAGTCAATAACTGGCACAGTCAAGCACCTGGCTGAGGGAGATGGAGGAAGAAAGACAGAGAGGGGGGTAAAAAGGGAAGATAGCAAGAGGAGGGGAGATAAAGAACTCTTACTTATTTTAGCTTCAACTAAGATGCTTTGATTGCACTCCTGATTTTATATTGACATCAGTGAGTATATATTTTGCATAAACCTCTAGGAATGGTTTTAGGAATATTGAAATTTGTATTTTACGTATATTAGGAAAAAGGTTTACAAAGGCTTAAAATGTACGTTACTTTAAAAAAAACATTCATTTATTTCTACTTACATTATTTTTCCCATGGTACCCTGCAACAGCTATGGATAGATGGGGAAAAGGAGCCATTTATTCACAATGTTTAATGTATTTTCTCTTCACTTTTTCAACCATCTAGTTACATTAGATTTGCATATTTGTGAATGAGTCTTATTTTTATATGTGCATATCAACCTTTCCACATAAAATAATTACTTTTTGAGGTGATATTTTAAACTTGTTTATTTCAGTAGAGTCAATTTAGGAAATTTGGCTCAATTAGCAAAACTACAGTGAGCAAATAACGTGAAAGGAGAAACAACCCAAAAACCCCATTTTGTTTTGAGAGTCCTGACCATTTGTTGATTTATTTTTCATTAGAGATTGAAAAATCCTTTGATTCTATCAGTGCTATTAATTTCTGAATCATATTTACATTTAGAGAGAAAAAGATGAATTTGAAGGCTACTGCTTGACATTTCCACCATTTGTGATTTTAAAAAAATGTGCAGTGACCCAGTCTCCACCTAATCAAAAATATCTGGAAGGCACATACACTTCTTCCTTTACATTACTTAGAACTGTTTTCTCCTTGAGCAGCAAGTGCGTGCGTATTTTTCTTGATGAGTTGATTGATCTGATCTGTAGCATATTCAGGGGCTCCGGAGTTATCTAAATGAACCTTTCTGTTTCCGATTGTGATATTAGAAATATTTGAAGTTTGGGCTAGGAATAAGTTGGTGGTGAAGTGTTGGTGGTGAAGTGTTTATGTGTGAGGCTCTGGGTTTAATCCTAGAAAAAAAACCAGAATTATTTCAACTGTTTACAAGGTCTTAGGCTAGTTCTTTAAAACAAAAAAAACTATGAATTCTTCCTTTCTCTTCCTCTGTCCCTCTCTCTAGTTTCCTTAAATTCTTTATCCCCCAGAGAAATTGCAAGCAATTTGGTTGTAATTAACTAGAGAAGCCTCTAGAAAATTTCTGGGTTTGTACTGGGGACTATTTCTCTTTGTGTACATGCTCTCAAATCATGTGACTCAGTATGGGCACCTGTCAGTTTAAATTAAGGCAATTTAAACAAGGGTGGATTAATCCTTGGTCAGGAACCCTAGAAGAAATGCCCTCTTCCTTGCTGAGAACTGAAGTTGGAAAGAGCTGCTCACCTTTTCTCCAGCAGCAGTGGATCAGTGTCTGCTAGTTCAGGGTTTGCAATGACTTTATGCAACAACTTTATACAAGCAACTGCAAATAAGGACAACCTTGTCTTTTTTCCTGTGCTGCTCTCAGCTAAGTGCCATTGTGCCCAGGGCCTGGCTTCATTGTCAGAATGACCCGATGATTTCCTATCAGCACAGGCACTGTGTCAGTGCAGTATTATCAGCTTCCTCATTTTTACACACTAATAACAAAACTACCTTGATAGATTTGTCTTGAACATTAACTATACAGTTCATGAGAAAACACTACTCTGGTGCCTTGTAAAAATCTATAAATGCCCAATCACTTACTGTTCGCCAGTGATGCTTTAAAAACTTTGTAGAACACGAATAGAGCTGATCCTTACATTTTCTCCTAATTAGAATTTTAAGACATAATTAGGAAGCAGTAGTCATGATTTACTGCTCTTTGGTGCCATCTCTGCTCCTCAAAAAGGGCATTTTGTTTTCAGTAAAATGTTTTCCTGCATCCCGAATCTTTTGTGCTTTTATTGTGTCTCCCACCTTCCCTGGGACCTCCCACCCTGCTCAGCGCTGTGGGTGACCCAAAAGCCAGCACATTCCTGCTGAGTCTGCCCTGTTGTTTAAGGAATCATTCTGGGATAACCACCAGCAATGTTTGAGATTTGGGGAAAGAAAACACAGTTTCCTTACATGACAAAACTACGTTTTATTTAAAAAAAAACTCTTAGCAGTCACCTAGCAAACACTAAGTGAAATCTGGGTGACAAGAACATCTGCTTATTTATTTTTTTGTAGAAAGAGCTTCAGGAAGTTCCAGCTGTCTTTTTTTTGCCAGTCCTGGGTTTCAACTTAGGGCCTGAGCACTGTCCTTGGACTTTCTCAAGGCTAGAGCTCTACCACTTGGGCCTCAGCACCACCTCCGGCTTTTTTGTATGTATGTGGTACTGAGGAATCGAACCCGGGTCTTCCTGAATGCTAGGCAGGCACTTTAACCACTAGGCCAAACTCCAGGCCCCCAGCTCTCTTAAGCTTTAATTTAGAAGTGGCCTCTGGCCATGTTTCTGTGTGAGAACATTCTTGTTAACCCACAGTATGGTGTCAAATTATTATGCTCCTCACATTTCCCTTCTGAAGCAAGGCCTCTGGAATGAGCAAAACATTGGGTCTTTTAACTTTGCATTTATTTGGCCATTTTGATCTTTTTCACTGTCCATTGATAAAAGGATGAGGCCCAAAGGACTTGGATTTTGCTTTCTGCATGTTTTTTCAAGACATGAGTGGTACTTCCTTGAGGACTGTCTTGAGAAGAAGGAGTAAAAGCCATGTATTTTTGCCATCTATGCATTCTTCTCTGCCTGTCCCTCTCCCTTTGCTTTCTCCAGGGGAAAATTGGGGTGTGGAGATGGCCTTGTTACAGGGTACCCTTACCTATCCCTGACAGAGGAATCTGTCCAGTTAGTCATATTCCACACCTATTTTATGATTTTTTCCTCGCTTCATTTTTATTGAGTCTATTTGACCAAAAATGTTTTATAGGCAAGGTATCCATGATGATTTTTGATTCGTACATACATTGTGTAATGATCTAAACACACTGATTAATAGGTCCATCCACTCTCAGTCACCAGGTGACTGCATCAGGTAAATTTCCAGCAATGAACATTACAGTAATGACCACAGTCTTCAGCATCTTACGTAGCAAGTCTGCAGAGTGATCTTTCCTCCATCACCGGTGCTCCATTCCTTCTTGGCAGCATCTGCCCTGTCCTCTCCCCTACAGTCCTTGACAATGAGTACCTTGCTCCCTCTCATCTCCTACAATGTTAGTTTCTGCATGTAAATGAGATGATTGACTTGGTTTTTCTACATCTGAGTCACCCGTCCTCTGAGTTCAAGGACGTTGTCACAAGTGATACATTTTTCAAGGCTTACATTTTATATGCAACATATAATATCATACTATAAACAATGTCAAAATACACATGGGAGGGAAGACATCTTTGGGCCATACTGGGTTAATTTCCTCTGGGTATGAACCCAGAAGTAAGATTGCTAGATCCTATGACCGCTCTACTTATAACCTCTTGAGGAATCTCTGTAATGTTTTCCCTGTGGCTGTACCAGTTTACATGTCCACGCTCAAGGGTCCCTCTTGCACCAACTTCTATCATCTTCTATCTTTTCGACAATGACCCTCCTGAGGGGTGTGAAGCTTGTCTCCTTGTTGTTTGGGTGTCTCATGTTAGGTTTCTTTTGTGCTGGCTAATGTGGCCTCATAACTTATACTGAATGTTGCGATAATGGGCTTCCAAAGCTGGATGTTTCACCCTGTGTACATGTCAAGTTTACCTCTCTTCCTATGGTGAATTTTAGAACGTACAAAACACTAAGGAAATGAATGGGGGTATTGTTTGTTTTTGATGGTGTTTGCTTTTGTATTACTTTTGATGTTGCTATTGTTTATTTTTGCTTGATATTTTACATTTTTTGAATTCTTCACAAGGAATAGTGGCTCCCTCATCCATCTTGGTGCTGGCCACATGTCCAGTGTGTGTGGAGGGGGAGTGAAAACCCATGCTCTATTTTGTGCTGCCTAAAATTTTTGAAGAGGAAAGCTACCAGTAGAATTTTATTCAGGCTGGAATAGTGAATGTGATTTGAAAGATATGTTTGATATTAGATTTGACTTTGATTCTAAAAGAACCTTAGTGTTTTATATTTTTTTAAAAAAGAAGCCCGCCATATGGAAGCATGAGGCAAACCCAAACTGAAGGGCAATGCACAAATTACTGCCACTCACCCCTCAAGATCACGAAAGACAAAGAACATCCCATCAAGTGCTCCAGATTAAAGGGAGATGACAAAGACAAAAAAGAGGAAGCATGCACTCAATGATTCTAAAGAAACAAAGGCATGAGAGATAGCAGGATGATACACAGTGTACATTTCACCACTCACACATGAGAGACAGAAGGATCATTGATTTGGCTACATAGCAAAGCCAAAAAATAAAAGAAAGAGAAGATAAGAGAAGGACAAAAGGAGGAAGGGAGGGACAAAGGGAGGGAAGGAAAAAGGGAGCTTTTGCCAGGATGATTTTAAGAAACAATTTTGATGTGGTGAATTTGTGTGGCAAATTCATCCTGTCCCACCTTTTTTCCTCCCATGCCATCAAACTTGTGTCACATGAAAAATAAGCAAGGATAGATTGACTACAGACAGGGCAGTCCACGGCATGCTGTGTAACTCAGATGGGAAAGCAGAACTAAATCTTCTGGCTAGCTCATCTTAGATTCCAGACACTGGTTAGAACATTGTACCTCAGGGAATCTTCCTAGGACTGTTTACAGTAGGACTGATGCTTCTAATTCTCTCTCATGCCCTTCATAAGTTGTGCTTTGTTTGGATTTTACAGATTCTTTTCTACCTCTAATAGGGATAGGTTCCCATTAGTCCATTATACATTGGAAAGGAGGTGAATAAATTCATGTAGTACACCTGGCCCCTGGACCATAACAGCTTCGTAAGCCAGCGCACTGCTGAGTATCAGTGGCTTCCCATCATGACCATGCAGAGGGCTGTGGCTGCCATGAAGCAGCATGAGAGACTGTCCCACCACAACCTGCAAGCCATGACAAGGATTGCAGCTAAGGATTTGAAGTATGATTTCTAATGGATGTGTGGTTTGCCTTCAGTCATAAGGCCAGAAAGTCTTAAACGATCCCTGCAACACATCACTGAAACTGCTGAATTCACTCAATAAGTGGATGTTGAATAAAGAGCTAGGTAGAACTGTATTTTCAGTTTCTGGCACCAGAGGAGAGGCAATCATTCAGATAATTAACCAGATGATCAGATAATTAGTTCACTGGTGAAGTGATCATTAGATTATGGATGATATTTTTGTTATCATTTATCCCTCATATTAAAAATAATTTTTGTTAAGAGCAATTCTGCCTTTGTAGTAAGGAATTCTGACTGTCATAACTCAGAAGCAGAGAGAAGGGTGTTGTGGTTTCCAGGATAGCCCCCTGGAGAAAATACTTACCACAGAGTATAATTGCCAAGGCTAGAACACCTTGATCCTTCTCACTACATGTCTTGTCGCTTTTGTTCCTAGATTTTTGTCTCCCTGTCCTTGTAAACTCTCCAGGATGATTCCTAATTAAGTTTCTGGAAAGTGCTCAGGGCTATTCCAAAAGCTTTTCAAAATTGAAGTCCATTCCTATAAAAGTAAGTTTTGAGAAATGGTTTTCTTTTTTTGCCACAAAGTAGGTGGCAATGCCTTAACCGTATGCATGTTGTCAGGCCCAATGGCCTCTTCCATCCTTGTCAAGGGGAGTGCTAACCTTCTCTCCTTTCATACAACATGAGAAATGGTTTTCTTAAAACTAGTTAGAAAGAATGACCTATTCCACTCTTTTGCTAAAAATATATCAGAGAGCATGTAAAAGGAAGAGACACTAATGGGGCCAAGTCTTTATTCAGTCTCAAGCTATTTGAAACCGGCAAAAATTGATTGCAAAAAAAAGACATTAAATTGCATCCAAATTATAGCTTCACTTCTATCAATGATTAAGTAATCCAACTCCTTTGTTAGCTTGGTCCTGAATACTCAAATCAACAAAAATGACTCTTTTTCACCAAATGGGCTCTTTACCAACAGTAAATTAATGTTCTTCTGTTTTAGAAAGGTCAACCCTGTGCTCAGGAGCAGTTTTCAAGGAAACCCACATTATTTCAATGGTTTTGACTAAGAATGCTTTCAGTCCATAGCCTCCACTCAGTGGGAGCTGTTCATCAACAGAGCCCATCACCATACCAGCACACAGTCACACACTCACACAGATTCTCCAAGCCAACACCGTAAACACAGCGTCCAGTCTTACTCACCACTAAGAGTGATAGTGAATGCTGTGTAAATGCACTTCAGGTAGCACACTGTGGGGCACCACTGGACTCAGAAATTGACTGACACAATTTGGACACCTCTTCACATGGGCAGGCTTATGAAACATTCCTCTCACTAGTTGTCAAGTGTAAGCTTACTGTACAGACTCTATGAAAGCTAGCGATTTATTGGTAGGACTTCCATGAGCTGTTTTTATCATCTCCATAGATGAAGTAGTAGGCTGTCATATATTTCTATACAAGGGAGCGTTTATCATGGGAAATGAGTGAGGGGAAGAATGATTGCACTCATGATAGTGGTCATAACAACAGTTCATTTTGGGAAAATTAACAGCCATAGGTTGAATTCCTAGAAAGCTGATTCACTGAGCTGGAGAAAGAGCTCAGGTCATCAGTGGACACTGAGGCTAAAAAAGGGAAGGAAGCAGTTTCCATGGAGGGGGATGTAGAACTGTGATATCGCCTTGGTGTATGCCTCCACCAACCCAAGATCCCAGCTGGAGCTGGCAGGGGGAGCCCCTGGATGGAATCAGTTTCTAAGGCCTGTGAGCCTATGTGTTTTGGTCCCTGATTCAAGCTGTTGGTAGAAGACACAGCCTTGGCGAGGCAGTCTGCTTCAGCACAGAGGCCAGTGTTGAACAAGATCCACTTTCTTCATCTGGCAGAGGAGGGAGTGCGCCCACCTCCAACCTCTCCAGGGAGGCAAGCACCATGGGCCACAAGCCTCCCTTCACACTGCAAAATGTGAATAAAAGCAGACTGCTGCCCCGAGCAGCTCAAGGCAATTATTCTAGCCTCGAATTTAGAACAAAAATATCCCTGAGGAGAACTGGCTGAAATGGGTGCTGCACGGGTTAGTTGTGTGGAGCTTGAAGTGGTCACTCACTACACAGTCATTACTACTTTAGACTAGATGTCAAGGCATGAGAAAGGGGCTGTAACCCCTGTGTGCTCTGAGAAGTGCAGCTGAGGAACTTGTTAGAAATGTACATTACTACTTCCACCCCAGAGAAACTCTTTAAATCAGGTTTGGGGCTGCTATCCATTTAATCAAATTGCAGGGGGGCTTCTTGTTTTCTCAAGTGGAAGATCATTGAGAGATATGTAGACTGATTCAAGACCAGTGTTCAGGACCCTTTCCGTCCCTCCCTCCCTCCCTCCCTCCCTCCTTCATTCTGCCTTTTTTGCTGGGATTTGTTTTATTTTATACTGCTTTTCACTGTAGTTAAGAAGTGGTTCCTTGGAAAATTCAGGAGAATTTCTAGAAAGTTGTAAAGTTCACAATTTTGCACAGTACTAAAACTCATCAAACTTAAAAAAACAAGTTTTCCACAATTTTTCTTTCTTTGCTTTGCATTAATTTTAGAGTTGGCAGTGTGGCTTTGAAAGCTAGGGTTCTGAGGTGAATTCCAGTTGTCTCCCTATATGTCTTCCATCCACATACCCAATGGAGGACTCTCTCAGGGCTCTTTATGAAGATGAAATAAAATCACACGTGCAGAGTTAGTTCTAAACTGTGGATTGCAATAAAGTCACAGTCGTGATAGCATCATTCTTATGTAGACTGATTTTCACATTCCACCAAAAAAGTTTGTACTTGATTAATTCATGTGTAATTTGTACAAATCAACCTTATTAAACTAATGGTTTTCAGAGACAGACAGACAGACAGAGAGATGGGATGGTTGTTACTTTGGAGGTTAGTTTTGGAGTGATTCAATTTTTTGAGTTGTTGATATATTTTAGATATGAGGCCTTTGTCCATTGTTTGGTTGGTGAAGATTTTCTCCCACTCTGTAGGCTTCCTAATTAAATTACTAGCTATGTCCTTTGCCATACAAAAGTTCCGCAGTTTCATGCAGTCCCACTTATCTAGCCTTTCTCTGATTTGTTGTGATTCTTGGTCCTTATTAAGAAACTTTCAACCTGTGCCAAGGAGGCCTATTCCTTCCTGTAAAGTTTTCAGTGTGTCAGCTATTACCTCCAGGTCTTTGATCCATTTGGAGGTAATTCTAGTGCAAGGTGACAAAGAAGGATCCAAGTTTAGTTTTCTGCAGGTGCTTAACCAGTTCTGCCAGCACAACTTGTTGAAGAGGCTGTCTTTCTCCATTCTATTTTTTTGGCTCCCTTGTCAAAGATTAGGTGGCCATAGGTCTGTGGTTTAATATCTGGGTCCTCAGTTCTATTCCATTGGTCTTCAGGCCTGTTCTTGTGCCAGTACCAAGCTGTTTTGATAATTATAGCTCTGTAATAGGGTCTAAAGTTTGGAACTGAAATTCCTCCGGCGCTATTCTTTCTGCTAAGAAGTGTTTTTGCTATACGGGGTCTTTTATTATTCCATATGAAATTTTGGATTGCCTCTTCTATTTCTTTGAAGAATGACATTGGTATGTTGATGGGTATTGCATTGAATTTGTAGATCGCTCTTGGCAAGATTGTCATTTTCACAATGTTGATTCTTCCAATCCAGGAGCATGGGAGGTTTTTCCATTTCCTTAGTTCTGTTTTAATTTCCTTTTTTAGGGTTTTAAAGATTTCATCAAAAAGGTCCTTTACATTCTTAGTTAAGCTAATTCCTAGGTACTTTATTTTCTTTGAGGCTATTCTGAAAGGAGTTTCTTTCCTGATTATTGCCTCGTTCTTCTCACTGTTGGCGTAAAGGAAGGCAGTTGATTTTTGAGGGTTGATTTTATAGCCTGCTACACTTCCAAAGTTTTGAATCAGCTCAAGGAGCTTGGGAGTAGAGTCTATAGGATTCTTTAAATGCAGAATCATGTCATCTGCAAAGAGGGATAGTTTTATTTCCTCTTTCCCTACTTGGATGCCATTTATGCTTGCTTCTTGCCTTATTGCACTGGCTAGGACTTCTAGTACTATGTTAAAGAGGAGTGGAGAGAGTGGGCATCCTTGTCTCGTTCCTGATTTTAGAGGGAATGGCTTTAGATTTTCACCATTAAGTGTAATACTAGCTGTGGGTTTCTCATACACAGCCTTTATTACATTGAGGAATGTTGCGTGGATTCCTAGTTTCTCCACAGCTTTTAACATAAAGGGGTGTTGGATCTTGTCAAATGCCTTTTCCGCGTCTATTGAGACAATCATGTGATTTTTCCTTGCTCCTGTTGTTGTGTTGAATTATATTAATTGATTTGCGTATGTTGAACCAGCTTTGCCTCCCTGTGATGAATCCAGTTTGATCATAGTGTATAATTTTTTTGATGAGTTGTTCTGGACGATTGGCCAGTATTTTGTTGAGAAGTTTTGCATCGATGTTCATCAAAGATATAGGTCTATAGTTCTCTTTCTTTGATGAATCTCTGTCTGGTTTGGGTATGAGGATTATACTGGCTTCACAGATGAATTTGGTATGGAACCTTCATTTTCAATTTCGTTGAAGAGCTTGAGAAGTATTGCTGTGAACTCTGCTTTGAAGACCTTATAGAATTCAGCTGTGGATCCATCTGGCCCTGGGCTTTTCTTAGGTGGAAGTTCTCTAATTGCCATTTCTATTTCAGAGCTTGAAATAGGCCTGTTGAGTTGGCTTAGTTCTTCTTGGTTCAGTGTGGGTATGTTAATATTGGCTAGGAATTCATCCATTTCATCTAGATTCTCAAATTTGTTGGCATAAAGATTTGAGAAGTATTCCCTCATGGTATTCTGGATCTTGGTAATTTCTGTCATGATATTACTATTTTCATCTGCGATTTTGTTTATTTCGATATGCTCTCTTCTTTTTTTGGTAAGATTTGCTAAGGGCTTGTCAATTTTGTTAATAATTTCAAAGAACTAACTCCTTGTTTTGTTGATTCTTTCTATAGTTTTGTTTATTCCAAATCATTTCATTCTGCTTTGATTTTAATGATTTGCTTTCTTCTACTGGGATTAGGGTTGGTTTGTTGCTCTTTTTCCTGGAGCTTAAGGTGAGACATTAACTTGTTGGTTTGCAATTTTTCCAACTTGTTGTTGTAGGCACTCAGCACTATAAATTTTCCTCTGAGTACTGCCTTTGCTGTGTCCCAAAGGAGTTGGTATTTTGTGTGCTCCTTACTGTTAAATTTCATAAACTGTTAGATTTCTGTTCTGATCTCTTCGATGACCCATTGATGATTCAACAATGTGTTGTTCAGTCTCCATGAGTTACAGGGTTTTCGTTGGTGGAGATGTGTGTTCAGTTCCAGTTTGATGCCTTTGTGGTCTGAGAGTGTGCATGGAATAATTTCTGTGTTTCTGAATCTGTCCAGGTTTGTTTTATGGCCTAAGATGTGATCTATTTTGGAAAATGTTCCATGTGCTGCTGAGAAAAACGTATATTGTGTTGTTGCTGGGTGGAATATTCTGCAGATGTCTGTTAGATCTAGTTGGTCTATATAGCTGTTCAGTTCTAAGGTTTCCCTGTTGAGTTTTTGCCTTGTTGATCTGTCCATAGGTGAGAGTGGTGTGTTAAAGTCACCGACCATCTCTGTATTTCGATCTATGTATGGTTTCAATGTAAGTAACGTTTGCTTGATGAAGATTGGAGCTCCGGGATTGGGTGTGTAAATATTTAGGATTGTTATATCATCCTGGAGGAAAGATCCCTTTAGTAGTATGTAGTAACCTTCTTTGTCTTTTCTTACTAATTTTGGTTTGAAGTCTATTTTATCTGATATGAGGATGGAAACCCCAGGCTGTTTATGGGGGCCGTTAGCTTGATAGAGTTTATTCCAACCTCTCACTTTCAAAAGATGATTGTTTTTTTGGGTAAGATGTGTCTCTTGAAGACAGCAGAAAGTTGGCTCTTGCTTTTTGATCCAACTAGATAGACTATGCCGTTTAATTGGAGAGTTAAGTCCATTGATATTGAGAGTTAGGATTGAGAGATATTTATTAGGTCCTACCATTTTTAAAAGTTTTATTTGGGCCTGTGTCTTGACAGTTCTTGTGGTCCTTAGGTGGTATGCTGTTTAGGTGCCATTTCTTTCCCTATATTGCATTTATTTTGGTTTTCTATGTATAGAACCTCTTTCAGAATTCTCTGTAGTGTTGGTTTTGTTGCGACATATTGTTGCAGCTTTTCCCTGGAATGGAATGTTTTTATTTTTCCCTCAGTTATGAATGAGAGCTTAGCTGGGTACAGTATTCTTAGTTGGTAGTTATTTGACTTAAGGGCGTGACATATATGCTTCCAGTCACTTCTTGCTTGCATGGTCTCTGCTGAGTAATCTGGGGTGATTCTGATTGGTTTTCCTTTATAGGTTACTGAACCCTTTTCCCTGGCTGCCTTTAGGATCCTTTTTTTGGTTTCTATTGATCCAGTTCGGATTACGATGTGGCGGTGGGGTGTTCTTTTTTGGTCAGGTCTGTTTGGGGTTCTAAAAGCTTCTTGTATCTGAATGGGTCTGCCCTTCTGGATGTTTGGGAAATATTCTGAGATGATTTCCTGAAGTATATTTCCAATACCATTGACCTCTTTCTCCACGATCTCCTCAATACCAGTTAGCCTTAAATTAGGCTTCCTGATTGTGTCTTCGACCTCCTGGATCGCTCTCTCATTTTTCCTAGATTTGGATTGACTCATTTTCTGTTCTTTCTCTATAATAACTAAATTATCTTCAGCCCTGGAAATTCTCTCCTCTGCATTGTCTAACCTGCTATCAAAGCTATCTACTTTATTTTTCATCTCCCTTGCTACTAATTGTTCACTTTTGATGCCTTGCATCTCTTCTTTTAGATCATGTATTGATTTCTTTAGCTCCTTGAATTCCATTTGAGTGGTTAGCTCAGTATGTTTATTTTCTTTGAACATTTGCTGGAGTTCAGTCACCTTTTTATTTGTGGATTCTATGAATTCATCCATCTTTCTTTGAAAAACCTTTATTATGGCTGCTTCTTTTTCACTTATCACCTTGTTTATGGTTTCCTCTTGTTCAGCTATGGCTTCCTCCCTTATCTCTTTCTTTATATTTTCACATTTTTCATTAATGATGTTTATCAATTGCATTTGTACAGCACTTGGAAACTCTCCTCTAGGTTTGCCAGTGACTGTTCCATTGGCTGTTTACATTGGGTGGGGGCGTGGGGGTTGTAGTTTCTTGATTTGACATTTTTCTTGAGTTTCTTGTTCTGCGCATTTGAAAATGGGAGCAAGATTAATACTAAACACATTTATAGTTTTTCAGATATAACCAACCTAGACGTCTGTAGCTGGCAGACTCTTGATGTTCACAAGTTTTGATTGGTGTTATCACTCTTTCTTTTTGTGCAGTTACTGACTAGTATAATTATTCACTGATAAGCGATTTATATCCAAAACAAAAAGCCTCTCAATCCAATCTCTATTGTCTTTAAGTCCCTCTGAGCCTAGAGAATAATTAAACACCTAGATATACAGTGTTGCTCAACAGCCATCAAGTGTAGATCCATGCAGTATAAGGGGTGAAAGAGGAGCAGAGGTCCAGAGATAGAAAAATAGAATGAGAGAGGTCAGGGAGTAAGTAGGCAGCACATTTGAGTACAAAGTTTGGAAAATAAAACTAATGTGTTGCCACGCAACTAGCTCTTAAGCCAACCAGTGGCCTCACAGTGGACCATGGGATGGATCTGCAAGCTTCTGTCTGAGCGTGGTTGGCGGACGATTTCCTGTGCTGCTTCCAGGGGCGGCCCCAAGCCAAGGGTCTGGGGATTGAGAGTTTCAGGGGCTCTCAGCAGGACCAGCAGGAGACCCCTCTGTTCCCAGGGGCGGGGCCAAGCTGGGGACGTGTGCTCCAAGGGCGGAGCCGCGCCTTTTTTGTTCTCAAAAGGGGAGCTTGGCTGCTGGTCGGCCCTTCAGATCCCTGCTGTGTTTCCACTGCTTTGTCAGAGTCTGTGACTGTGGGGGGGCCCTCGGTGGTGTCTTGCTCAGGATTCCCAGCTGGAGGATGCCCTGCTCAAGAATTGGCGGGGGGCAGATGCAGGCTCCTATTTACCCGCACCCCCTACCCACTGTTGTAAGGCAGGGTCCCAAAGTCCTCCACTCTCCAGATCCAGTGGCCTGGGAGAGGAGCCTGGTGGGCAGGTGGGAGCTGGGACAGCTCCCCCTCCCCTTGTAGGGTGCTGAGTATTAGGGTCCGCCCGCTTGTCAGTCTCCAGTCAGAGGGCTGGTTGTTGAGCCCGTTGGGCGGGTGGGAGTTGGGACAGCCCCACCTCCCTTGGTGGGGTGCTGCGTCTTATGGGTAGCCCGTCTGTCAATCTCCAGTCAATGGCCTGGGGGAGGGGGCTGTTGAGGGAAGGGACAGGATTCTAAATTCCTTGCCCCCCTGCTCCCGCCAGTCTTTCTTGGGCGGGATGTTGGGGTCTGAGTTAAGTTCTGTTGCTTGGCACCTGCTCCGCTTTCCCGATGTGTTTGGGGATGCGCTGTATTACTCACGCCTCTGCGTCCGTCTGCGGGTGCTCCACGGTGGTGTGGAGTCTTTCACTCCCCTAGGGTCTCCGCCGCCGCCTGTGTTCTGCGTCTGGGCTCAGCTGCTTGCTGTTCTGGTTCCGCATCTGGGTTCTGCTGCTTCCGCCGTTCGCTGGCCCGGTTCTGTGCTGTTTTCTGCAGCCATTGGGCTCCCAGCCTCGCACCCTCCAGTGCTGCCGCTTTTCATGGATTAGAGCCAGTGCCTGCCGCCGGTTTCCCCACGTGGAACCGGCACCCGCTCAAGCCGCTTTTCGAGGCTTGGTCTGGCGCCAGTAGCCGCTTTCCCAGGCTTTCCCCGGGTTTGGGCGAGAGGTGTGGGAGGGGTCCTCACGTTCCGAATTCTTTGAGAAAGTTGGATGTGAGCTTTATCTGGATTTCTTTTCTGGTTTGAGTCCTTCTCCGTTGCTTTTTGAGTTTGTTGTTGTGGATTTCTTTAGGTAGTTGGCTCGTGGGACTCCCTGGTTCAATCTTTTTGTCAGAGAGAGCTAGGCAGCGTCCCTATTGTCTCAGCGCCATCTTCCTTCTGTCGGATCTGAGACTCTTATGTCCAATTAACCTCTAGAAATGGGAAGTGAGGCTTGGCTCAAGGGTAGGATGATAGCCTTGAGCTGAAGAGTTCAGGGACAACACCCAGCCCCAGAGTTCAAGCCTCATGACCCACACAAAACAATTGATGTTGTAAATAATGTATTTCTTTTGATTTTCTTTTTTATTGTAATTAGTAAAAGGGTTACATGATATTTGCCAGATAGAAGGTGCATTAATTCACATACATTGATACCCTTTCACATGTCTTGGTACCCATTTCCCTCCCCCCCCATACCCCCCACCCATCTTGGTTTTTTCCCCTTCCCTATCAAATTTCAAATATCCAAATACAAATAAATTCAATAAATCACATAACAAAGTGAGATACTATAACAATATGAGATAACCAAGGGACAGCAAAGGAGATGAGAGACAACATAGTACATTAAGGACAACAATCATTCATTATATGGCTTTTGTTTCAATATCCTGGAGGTCCTTTCAATTTGGAAATAATTTAGCACATGTAGAATGTTAAAACCAATTTGTGAATATGAATTTCAAGTAATAATTGTTACATGATATATTTTATGTAGGAAAAGAGAAGATTATGTTTCTGTATATATCATTATCTGATCTTGCTGTATTTTGGGTCAGGTTATTTGTTATGAGGGGTGTTTTTAATGCATCATAGAATATTTAGTCACCTCCCTGGCAATGTATGCAATAGATCGCAAATCCATTGATCTCTTGCACATTCCTGTCTCAACTTGTGATACTCAGAACTGTCTCTAGTCATGAGCCAATATTCCCCAAGAGGGAAAGTTAAAGCAGGCTACTGACTGGTTTTATGGGGTTTAATCATGTGTGTACACTCTCAAAACAAATACCTCAGTAATATATACATCTTGTATATGCATCCTAAAAAATATATACATCTTGTAGTGTGTAAATCTTACACCACCATCCAATATGGAAATGGAGACAAATAAGATATTGAACTTGGACATTGTAAGTCAAAATAGACAGTAGTGGAAGGCTGTAGGCCCCTGCTGGGCAAGAAATCCTTGTTAACAGACCAATACTGTGTATGCATAGTGCTAGAGTCAAAGGAGTTGCTATGTTTCGGGTAAGGGGACATTAAGAACCATGGAGTCATTGACATTGTATTGTTGTTAGATAAATTATTACCATAGCAAGTCATCTAGCCCAGTCTAGTGTGTACTAACTAAATAAGAGAAATATGTATTTCAGAAAATGGTAATTCTAATTATGACAGTGCATATATTCTCTATTGTTCCTGTTCTCTTCCTATTTGCAGTTTTAAATGTCAAAACTCTCTACAAATTTGAATTGATTGCACAAATGGATAGGCCCAGCCTAGACTCCCCATGCACCACCAATCACAGACATGGTGTTTACTCAAACAGCCATGGTGGCCTGGGACAGCCTCCTGTGAAACAGCACACAGATATGCATTCCTATGGATTACTGTCCCAAGATGAGACCTGCAGGGAGGTGCAGTTAGCAACAGCCTGCTATTCTGTAATACAAAGTGTATTCAAAGGTATCCCTAATTCATCCACAATCTATTTGAATTTGTCAGATTGACGAGGTATGCTAGGCCTTCAGCACTTGCTTACATTCAAAGACATTTTTTTGGATAGGACACTAATCAAATATAGCACTAGCCGCCAACTCCTTTGCTCTAATTAAGAGGCAGCAGGGTACGGTAGTTACACATGTGCAAAGAGCAGTTGCACAATTGTACATACATGTTAGTTTTGCTGATTCTATCTAGAAATCTTTGGCCAATTCACCTAATTTCTCTAGGTTCAGGTAAAAATGGAGAACAACAATAATGCCTGCTGCCTGGAGCTGTCAGGAGAAGTACATGAACTGATGTGTTCTTAGCATGTGGTTCAGTGTCCCACCAGTGCTCCATGAGTGTCCCAATAGGAAGGATGGGTAAAATGAGATACATGCTGAATGGCATGTCATTCCATGAGTCTCCAAGACAAATGACTGAAGACTTTCGAATTAAGTGGCTAAGATACATGCCACACTGTAAGGAGAATGACTGTATGGAAAACGTTTTTTTACTCATGTCTTCTAATCATATGCATCCAGATGGTTTTGGCTGCTAATTTTACAGGTACAGTTTAACAATTGTTATACTTTTGGGGTTTCTAATTCAATTTCTTATCCCCGTAAGGAAATTGTAGAAATGTTCTGCTGAATTGTCATATACACACATCTGCTACATAGCAATTCACATATGCTATCTCCTGTCTCCTTAATGAAATGCTACTCACGTCATCCTCCTGTACATCTCTCAAATGTGACACCATTATGAAAAATCCTCTGAGTTACAAATTAATGGTCCCTCCCACAGGCTCATCTAGAAAACCAATAAATGGGTAAAACCACAGTCACGTGCAGTCAATAGCAGAGTGGCAAAAATGTTTGGAAAAAAATGAAAATAGGGTCTCACTTTTATAACTTGGCACAGAGGTGTCCAGTTTAATTTTCCTTTCTATACTAGAGACCTGATCTGTTTCTGAAGCAAGGAGATAAAAGAACAACTCTGATAGCCAGGTAGGGGCAGTTTCATCACGTGTTTGCAACTAACCCTGGTGATCCTTCAACTTATTTAACAAGAACATGAAATAACAGAAGAATGAAAGATCACTAAGATAAATCAATTAAAGTTGTCTTCCTATAGATGCAGTAACAAAAACAAGGATTCTCTTCTCTGCTTACTTCTTCAGTTCAGATTTAATTTTCAAAGTTTCTAGAAAGAGGAAGATTTTTCAAAGAATCGATAATTTCAAATGTCATGAGTTGATATTTTGAAATGCCAATAGAGCATTCTAGTGTGGTCAACATGGAGTTCACACTCTTCCCTTCCGTTGATTATAACTTAAAAATCTAGACAGGAGACTTACCACAACATTTTAAGGACTCTGACAAACAAGCAAAACCTGAAGGACTGACATGTCAGTCAGCTTATTCCTGCTCCCCCATCCCTACGCACGCATACTCACAGCAGTCTAAATCTGCACACAACAAAGGGTGTTGTCATGGAAACATGTCTCTGTGGTGTATGTGTGGTGAAACAGAAAGCATGGTGGACATCCTGGGTTTTATTTTCATCTTCTTGCTCTGCCTGCCCTGGAGGCAGAGGCTGGTCCCCAAGCATCAGTTATTTGGCATAAAATGGGTAGCAGTATCCAGGATGACTGGCTTGCTTTGAAGGACAGATTTTTTTTAGGGAAAAAATGTTTTGTTTTGTTTTACTTTTCTTCCTAGTCTATCTGCTAATTATTTTTCCTTCAATTATTGTACACTTTTATCCAGAAGTTTTAGTTGTAACTAATGGCAGAGACCAGAATTTAATCATACAAGAATTCTGCTTTATATATTTGAAAATGTAAATTCAATGAAAAAATTCTTTTTTTCAAGAAGCATCAGGAATAATAGTATAGAAATTTGAATTTCTGACTTTGTGATGAGAAACAAAAAGCATGGATTCTGTGATATTGTGAAGTTAAGAATATAATGCAGAAGACAGGATATGATAAAAACAGATGTATATAATCCTAGCTGTGGAAACGATACAAATACCACCAGATGCCTGATGGCTGACCTATGGTGTCTGTCACCTTCCTAGTTCCCGTAGGTTTCTGATGTCAGTTAAGCAGAAGGGAGGCAAACAACAAAGCAAAGGCTTTAAAAATGGAATTGACTTTAGAACTCCAGCCAACAGAGGTCAGAATAGGATTTGAAGGGAAAACTAAATAGGGATGTCTATTGATTTAAACAAATATTCTCCAAATAGGTTTATCAGAACATACTTTTTTGTGAGGTGAGGTCAGTTGTGGGGATTGAACTCAGGACCACCTGAGTGCTATCCCAGAAGCTTTTGAACTCAAGGCTAATATTCTACCACTTGAGCCACAGCACTGCTTCTGGTCTTCTGGTGCTTAATTGGAGGTAAGAGTGTCACAGACTTTCCTGATCATGCTGGATTTGAACCAAGATCCTCAGGTCTCAGCCTCTTGAATAGCTAGGGTTACAGGTGTGAGTCATCAGAACCTGGCCAGATATCATGGGTACAAACAAAAACTAGTTGTCAAATAAGAAGGAAAAGAAAAATGTTCAACAATGTTCAAGGAATTAATGTTCAAGAGCATTAACAGATTCCAAACACAATATTCAATAGGTTAGAATGAGCAGATACCAATGTTCACACAGTCATTATAACTTAGTTTTATTAAAGAGGGATAAAAAAAACCCTTGAAAAATGGAAACATTGGGATTTTCCGAATAAAAAGGTTATTTTAAATGAAAATTTGAAAACTGAAATAATATACAAAATAAACACTTACTAGATGGACTGAATAGCAGAAAAAAACTATAGAAAGAAATGGTAAACTTAATTATATACTAAGAAACAATCCAACTGGAGCCGCATGGAATGAAAAGACTGGAAAAACACCGAATAGTATCAGAGATGATGGACTAGAAATACTCCCGGGATCTGATTTCCAAACTAGTACAGAGACAAACAAACACTGATAGATGAAAAACAAAACAAAACAATAAAACAAAAAAAACCTTAGATCATTAGCAGCCCTGCTCTTTGAGAAAAGACAAAAAAATGACCCTTGGCCACGATAAATTAAGCCAGATTATACCACTTCACCCTGTTGGACCACGGTGGATATCCACCGAAGAGGATCACAAGGGACCAAGGCTATGTGCATTGGATCACAATGTTGATTAGTGAAATGAAGTCCAAGAAATGGAAACAAGATGATTTTGGGGTTTTTGGTTTTTTTGCTTGCTGGGATTTTTTTTCTGCTTTGTCACTGTTTTTTATTTTTGTACCTAATTTTTTTTTAGCCAGTCCTGGGGCCCTGAGGCCTGAGCACTATCCTTGGGCTTTCTCAAGGCTAGCAGTCTAACTCTTGAGACATAGCACCACTTCTGGCTTTTTATATGTATGTGGTACCCAGGAATCAAACAGAGGGCTTCATGCATGCTAGGCAAGCACTCTACCGCTAGGCCACGCTCTTGGGCCTGATTTCTTTTTTTCATATATTTTTATTGTAATTAATGGAAGGGTTACACTATATTCACCAGATAGAAGGTGCATTACTTCACATACATTGATACCCTTTCTCATGTCTTGGTCCCCATTTCCCTCCCCCCACAAGTGCCCCTCATCTTCTTTTCCCCCTTCCCTATCCAATTTCGAATAACCAAATAAACATATGTACAATATATCAGATAACAAGGTGAAATACTGTAACCATATGAGATAGCCAAGGGACAGCAAAAGAGATGAGAGATAACATAGTACATTAAGGACAACAATCACTCATTATATGGCTTTTGATTCTATATCCTGGAGGTCTTTTCATTTAGCATCATTCTGTATGGCCTTACGTATCTAGGTTTTGTTCTGTTGTAAATCTCTGCTAGGAGAGCCCAAGGTTTCTACTGATTATGACAAATGAGGCAAATCATTGAGCCTATGTTTCTTTGAGTCTAGTTTACTTCACTTAATATGATTTTTTCTAAGTCTTTCCATTTCCTTACAAATGGGGCGATGTTGTTCTTTCTGACAGCAGCATAGAATTCCATTGTGTATAAATACCACATCTTGTTGATCCACTCATCAACTGAGGGGCATCTGGGTTGGTTCCATATCTTTGCTATGGTAAATAGTGCTGCAGTGAACATCGTTGTGCTGGTGGATTTAGTATGTCCTTGTTTCTGGACGATTGGGTAAATGTCCTGGGCCTGATATCTATTCCTTTTGTTTTGTATGTAAGTTTGTCTCTTTGGTAGGAGGGAGAAATGGTGGGACTGAAATGGTGGGACAATGGATGAATGAATGTAACAGTGATACTCACTGGACACTATGTTGAAAATCATAAAGACAATGGAAAAGGAAAAGTAGCTGGAAGGAACCATGAATTTGCATATTCACTCATCATCGTCTTTGAGAACACCCATGGCTGGATAGGCATCACCTTAAAGTTCAGAGTGAGTGAATAGATACTCTTTGTCAAATAATGTAAGCTAGGTCAAATTAGAATTATACAAAACTTAGGTACATAATAGATCTTTTGTATGATCAAAACAAGATCCCTGGCTAGGTCTGCTGGCTCATGTCTAGAATCCTTCCTACTCAAGAGGCTGAGATCTGAGGATCGAAGTTGAAAGCCAGCTCGGGCAGGATTAATCTCCAATTACCCACCAGAAAACTGGAAGTGGTATTATGGCTCAAAGTGGTAGAGTGTTAGCCTTGAGCAAAAGATAGGGTAGAGGCCTGAAATTCAAGCCCCACAACCAAAATTAAAAGCAAAACAAAGATTCCTTTATTATTATTTTTTAGTCTGTGGGCTTGAGTTAGAACTTTCAAGGTTTTATATAGTAATGTAGTTTTATTCATAACTGCTAGTATACTGTCAGATTTCAATTTTCATAGAACATACAGTACATAAAATCTGTGGCCATGTTCCTTCTGGAACGTCTATCCAATGAAAAGTGAAAATAATCAATCATCTAAATGCCTTTTCAAAATTATATGGTAGACACATATACAAAATGCTCTTACTGGCATTTTCCAAAAAGATTACTAGTTATACATACAACCTTAGTCAATTTATCAACATACAAACAAATTAAAAGGGTAATTATATGGTATAATTTAAATGAGAAAACCAGAGTTGACTGAAAATTCTTCTAAGTTGCAGTTAATTAAGAACTGTATTGATAGTACTGTAGTCACAGATTCAATTTCTGAAGCTATGTTCATGAAGAAAAACTAACAAAAGAAGTAAATATAACCTTAAAGATACTGAATCCTTTTTTCTCAGTATTAAGTTCCAAACCTTTACTAAGCTCTAGCCCTCAGAAATGTCTATCATAGAATAAAAGTCAGAAAGACAATACATTTAGTCCAAAATCAGAAGCTTGAAAACAGAATAGTTAGCCAGATTCACCTGGTCTTCAAACAATGAGAATATTAGTTATAGGCTCAAAGTTGTAGAAACCAAAGAGAAAACCCCATAACTTCAAGACATCTCAGAGGAGAATTGTGGAGACACGTGGCCCAGCACACACAGCCTCAGGCATGACAGAGCCGCAGGCTTCTCTGACTGTTTTCCTATGGTGTAGCTTAATCAGACACATGTACTAAGGTAGGCATACATGTTCAAAAACTAAAATTATATGTGGTATATACAAATATATATATATACATATATATATATACATATATACGCGTGTGTGTGTGTGTGTAGGAATTCTATGCTTCCACCAGAATGACATTGCCCCATTCATAAGGAAATGGGAAGACTTGGGACAAAAACATATTAAGCAAAGCAAGCCAGGCCCCCCAAACACAGGCTGCCTCAATGGTAATAACTAGAATAGGTCTAGGATATTCTTAACAGAGGATGAGATCTGAGGATTGCGGTTCAAACCAGCCCAGACACTAAAGTCCATGAGACTCTTATCTCCAATTAACTACCTGAAAACCAGAAGTAGAGCGGTGGCTCAAGGGGTAGGGTTGTAGCCTTGAGCTCAGGAAAAGTGCCAGAGCCCAAAGTTCAAGCCCCATGAACAACAAAAAAAAGTTATTTCAGAATTCTACAAAAACCTATTTCTTGAAGTCAAATATGATTATATGTTACAAGCATACAAGTTAACGTCAGACTGTGTCAAATTTATTCACTTCTCCAATTATCTTTCAAATTAGGTTTATCATTCATTTTGAAGCTTTCTTCTGGTTTTTACATAATAAAAATTAGTTTGAAAAAACTTCATTTAATTTAATAAAATTCCAACTCAAAATTATTTCATTAGCTGAGTAAAATTTTTTTTAAAAAATTTATTAACATTGATTTTTAAATCATATTTCAAATGACATGTTTAACAAACAAGTATTCAAGAAAGGAATCTCTATATACAATCACTGGCACTTAGTTTTTAGAACATAATCAAAATTAGGGTAAGGGTTCATATACCATAGATACATATTATTATGTAATAAAACATTATATCTATAGAAGCATAGGTTTTTATATCTAAGTAGTTGTGTTTATCTCCAATATCATGTCCATATCATTGGGTATGCAACTATTGAGTCTTTACTCTTGTACTGTTTGGATCTAATAGCCACATATTGAGGATACCATGCGCCTTTTGTTCCTTTGTTCTTGACTTGTCTCTGAGTAAAAATCTTTTATCAATTTTAAAATACTGTGTAACAAAATAAAATTCCAAGCTACTGAAATACAAGTAATATTTCTTGATGCTTAAATAGATAGCTTGTGCAAAAACATAAGCTACTGCTAGACAAAGCCAGAGGGTTATCAAGGAGTATTGTTTATTGTTTTTCTCTGCCCTGCTGAGCTCTTCTCAAAACCTCTACTAAAGGCTGTTCAACCCTTAGATTCTGAGTGCTTTTAGAAGGTCTCAAGTACATTTTCTCACTGCAATTTATTATTAGTTCTGACCTTCAAAAGACTTTCACAAACAGGATGTAGCCCAAGAAAATAATGGGGGAAAAAAGCAAACTGGTCTTCAGCATTACTTATATAATTTTCTTCAGGATTTGCTAGTCAAAGCTCTCACCCAAATTTCTGTTTATCTAGAGTCCTGTTCACTGTTTAGGTCATTGCTCTGGTTGAGATTAGTCTAAGAAAGTGGTTTGGGGCCATGACTCAATACTTGTAATGAACTTGAGCATGGAGGTCTCCCAGCAATCCTGCTAAGAGCAGGTATATAGCCTCTCAATTACTCAAATTTCTTCATTCATAAAATGGGAGGGGGAAAAAGCTAGCAAACTATTTCAGAAACAGAGAAACTACTTAAAATTACTTCCCAAGGAAAAGTCTGATGAAATCTACTCTGTAAATAGCTATTTGAAGGAGTTTAGACTCACTCATGATTGGCCTGTTTCCAGGTACAGTAAGTTTCTATACATCACACAGAAGCAGAAACTTGAGACTTTGTCATAGTTCAAGCTGAAAGAAGATATTTTTGAGGGCTATTAATTCCATTTCTCAGGTGACTATCCCTATATTCAAAATACCTTGAATAAAAATGGCCATCTGTATCTGGAAAGTTTTATTTTCCCCTCAGAATCCACTGGATATGGCAGCTGCTTATTTACTGCACAGCTCTGGCTTTGCAAAGCAGATCTGATGATCTGTTAACACCTAACTTTCAGCTTCTCTCAGAGGAAAAATATCACACTACCACAGTCTCATTAAATTCAGCTTGTTTTGCATAGGTGCTGAAAATAGTACTCCTTACCTTTATTTGTCAGCTAATGAGAGAATTCTTATGATTAGAAGGTGGAGGAATTATTTATACTTGTAGAAGGTGTTAAGTAGTTTTCCCAATGGCAGTAATTTCCATTTTTAGGACTGTTCTTTCACAACATTCTCCTTGCAAATGTATTTTTAATCTTTACTTTCATTCTTTTTTGCTTTGTTTTAAATTAATCATTCTTTTTTAAAAAAAATTCTGTGGACTACTTTTCAAAACAATGGAATGCCCTCAAGCAGGCAGTTATGCTATGGTTTCACTGATAAGTAAAATGAGGTGAACATGGTACCTTCTACATTTCTATAGCCAAATATAGGTCATAAGAATACCATAGAGGTTTATTTTGCATTTTCCAGTGTAGAGACAAATTTCAAAGGACTGATGCAAGAAGAGATTCAGAAACAACAATTATTAGGTAAGTTAAATAGCCCAGTCACAGACTTTAGCAGCTGAGTACAAATAACTTCTAATAGAACATGATAGAGTAACAATTAGTCATTTTGCCTAAATAAAAAAGTGGAATAAAATTTAATACTCATGAATGCTGAATCTATAGAAATGACACCTGTTTCAAAATGGTTTGGCTAGTAACATTTATATTGAAACCTGTTTTTGCAAGCTACTTTAATTGTTCTTAGACTGTTTTGAGGAAGTTGGACCATAGTCTCCAGTATCCAAACCCTTCCTTCTTTATAGAGTACATTGGTATTCTTACTGGCTTCATAATCTAGTCCTGGGTTCCATATGCTGTGTCCTTTCAGCCATTTATCTCATCTACTGAATCTGGGTGGGGCCTCAGGGCCCAAGGGAGAGCGGACATCATGGTAAGGAAGCAAGCTACTTGGAAGTCTGTTCTCGCTGCGGGGGTAACAGAAGCAATCAATCATCCCAGGAGGTTTAGAAAGGTACTTGAGGTGTCTTGTTGATATAAAGTTTCTTGGAATGAAAAAAAAACAAGTCTACAATATTTAAGCACTGAATCTATTTCCAGAGAAAAGTTGGTATGGCAAAGGAACATAATGTATTCTTAATTGGATCCAAACTTCTTATCTCATCATTTTAGTACACATCTAAAACAGATTCCTATTATACACAGAGACAGTTCAAAGGGTATTTTAGCCAGTAAACACTAACTCCTCACAAAAACTCTATTTTCAGCAGCTTGCTAGGATTTTATCATTTACCAAGAGGCCTTGAGGAGTTCTGTAACTGGGTACTCTGTGGGAGCCAACCAATCAATAGCAAATGCAGTGCTCCGCTCACTCCTCCATAAGTCTATTAGCAGTCCCGAGTCATTTCAAACTCATAGCATTTACTGAGCTTATAATTACTGCTCATGATTTGTGGCCACAAATTTCTGTCAAACCACAAATCCTCCATCAACCATTATATGTATCTTTATGATGGGCCTGGTGGCTTACACCTGTAATCCTAGCTACTCAACCTTCTCTCACTGAGCATAAGAAAGTAGACCTGAAGCATTTTTTTTCACAAGCAGAATGTACAATTATTCCCCTCTCTGAGCAAAGTCTTGCCCAACCAAAACATTTTCAGCCTCTCTTATGAAGCTTTCTGTTAAGGATTTTGTGGGGGGAGAGGAGTCAAAATGTGTCTTACACAGCCACTGCAGTGACACTGCATGCTTCAAGTACCTCAGAGGAGTTAGTAATAGTTCCTACATCCATCTTATTACTGGAGACATCAATCCACAATTTGTTTAAATTAAAGCACGGTGTTCCAAATAGCATTGGCTCTGACTGATGTGAGAAGCCAATAAGCACATCAAGAAAGGTCAAGGGTATTTTGGGCGCCAATCTTAAGACTTGCTAGAGTTTAAAAGATGAGTCTCAAGGCCAAAATTGCTCCCCAATTAATCCAGCCATAAATTTTAAGTCTAAACCAAACACCACAATTTTTCTAAGACTAAATAATCAAGTCATAGAAATATCTGGAACTGAGTTGGATTTTCCTTGTGAATAGCACTCCATATATACCAAAGAGAAACTTGTTAATTCTGCAATTTAAATTAAAAACAAGTAACATTTTATGATATGTATGTCTCAAGTGTTACCTGCAACAGCCACACTAAACCAATCATCATTTATAGGTAATTCTGGTTTGACTGCATTTTATGTGTCCTTATTTGCCAGAACCCTAAAGCCTATTATAATACCCTGCATTTGCCATTTCAGGAATGTTAGTAATATTTTTAGAGCCCTGATTAATTATTCAAAGATTTTTTAAGCGGTAAGACATTTGAAATATCCAGTGTACTCTGAATCTTAATTATATATGTGTGTTTTTTTCTGAAATTGTATATTTTTCTCCATAGCACCAGTTGTTTTAAAAAGCAGTAATACCAATCATTTATGTGAGAATGCATTCCTTTGAAATATTTATGTATCTTTATGAAGTAGTGGTGTAAAGGGGCTTCAATTCCAGAAGTCAGGTTCTCAATTATCAGTGTGCTGCCCAAGCTCCATTTTCAACGTTGCTTCATGGGATTAGGTTCTACTTCCTTTCTGCTAGCATAATATTTTATTGATATATTTATTTTAATGTATCTTAAGTAGTTTCACAGAAAGGTTTCAATTCTCCATGTCAACTTAGGAATACAAGGCATCCTGATAAATGTCACACCCTCCACCATTCTGCCCCGACCTGTTCCAACCCCACGTCTTCCCCTCCAGTTATTTCATATGGTTTCCAAACATGTACATTAAATGTGAGTACTGTTACTACTGTGACTCTGCTACCATCTTAAAAGTCAAAACTAAACCTTTAACTCGGTAGGCTTCCTATGTTTTATGTAGCTTATCCCACTGTTGGTCTTCTCACTAAATGATATGCCTTGAGAAAAACAAATGTTGGACCTCTGCACCTATTCGTGTATGCATTCCCCCTTTCCAGTTAATCAGACTCAGAAGGAAGCTGTGGTGGAAGAGCAGCTACACCTGAAGGCGGCAATCATTCTGAAATGGCAGAAGGTAACTATGCAGCTCAATTCCTCAACAGTCTATAACTGCTTGTTAGGTCAAGACCAACAATAAATGGAATAACAGATGTTCAAGTGAAGCCTTTTCCAATTTTGGGGGCCTTTGGGAAAATATCTATTTTTTTCTAGGCCATAGAAAGTAGTTGAAATTGCTAAAGTAGATGATATTATCATTATAACAATGTCTTCTAAAAAACTAGGGGAAACTTTGGGGCCTGTTGACTCTACTCAGATGATAACCTTTAAATATTTTATCCTCCCTTTATTTGAATTTCAAGAATGAAACAAATAACTGAAAATGGTTGTTTTTAAATTTTCACATAACTCATAGGTATCTATAGTAAATAAACTATGTTGAAAATATATTTTCTGTGCACTAATTTTCAGACTTTTCTTATTCTGAAACAGATGATTGGCTGTTCAGTACCTGAACAAAATTCAAATTTACTTTGAATTATTTCAAACGGTGTTAATTTTTGCCAAATGTTTTATACCCTATATATGGGTCATGTATAATATAACCCAAGTTATATATATATATATATATATATATATATATATATATATATACATACTGGTTATATATATATATAACCAGTATGAAATAATAAACTTAAACTGTTCTACATCGTCTCTATTTAACATCTGTTAGTTTTTCTGGTTAGGAAACATCGATTTTTTTTTACTTCATTTCAGTCTTTATCTACAATTTTGGTTAAACTGTAACTTAGTGTCCTCATTCTTCTCCCAGGGGATATAAGTTCTCTACTTTTGAATGAGTGTAAAGGAGACACACAAAAAACTGAAAATAGTTTTGAACCTCTTAGTTTTATCTTCCCAAATCCTAACACCTTTCTATATTCCTGTAGGAGGATAATACTATGAACTTTTTCTTTTATTTGAAGTTATATTTATTATATTCCAGCATAATTATTTAATTGAATGGAACAAACTTACTTGAAACTAAAGACCTTTGAAATACATGCTATATACATTCATTTAAACTTAGGAAGAAAAAAAGAAGATGTAGACAGTATGAGTTGGCTGCCATGACAATTCTTGGCACTAGGTGACTGAGTTCAGGGGTGTTCAGGACAATTTTCCTCTGAGGCCTCATTTTAGGTTTATGGATGATTTCTGAACCACATGGTCTTCCTCTGTGTGTGTTTATGTCCTAATTTTCTTCTCTTATATAAATAACAGTTATATTGGAGTAGATCTTATTTTAATGACCTCATTTTATCATAATTATCTCATTAGAGACCATGTCTTCAATTATAAAGGCTTCAAAATATAAATTCAGAGGGGGAGAAATACAGAGATAACAGAAAGCTAAATGCTGCTGCATGACCACATTACTGGAGACTTAGAGAAAAGATAAGAAAATTCACCATGACAAAAATGGTAGATAAAAGTTGAGGTGTAAGAAGACAGCATGTTCTGAAATCTATACAGAAATACAGTAATTTTTGATATTGCTAACAAATTTAGTAACGCATTGTAAGAAAAGTTTGAGAATGTCTGTAGATAAGTAACATGTACATTCCTAGATATGTAATAAAATAGCTCTTATTCCTTGGCAATTGACACACGGTGCATTCCCGGGGGGAAATCAAGATGAGCGGGGGGAGGGGAGGGAGGGAAATGGGGACCATGACATGAGAAAGGGTATCAATGTTTGTGAAGTAATGCACCTTCTATCTGGTGAATAAAATGTAACCCTTCTATTAATTACAATAAAAATATATGGAAAAAACTTACAGAGATGCCCACCCTATGGGATTTTTCTATAATTACTCTGAAACATTTTTAAATGTGACCCTCAGTAGGCAATCATTTCACATCACAATTCTATGATGTAAAACCAAATTAAAAGTTTAATGAGACAACGTTCGCTCTATTTATACATGATGTACTATTCTCATTTGTCTTTGATGGAGTTCTAATTTATTTTCTTAAAACTTACCATTATAATGTAAAGTGACTTCATAAAAACACTAATAGGTCACAATATGCAGTTTGAAAAATACAGCAAAAATGGCAGAAACGGTACAAACATGTATTTATTGCAAACTGTCATTTTTCTCATTATCTGTAAGATTCTTCTGTCCTCTGAAACATCCCAAATATAGATAATCCTGAGAGAGAAGCCATATCCCAACTACATAATACTCCCATATAAACTCTGATAGAAATCATACAACAACATCCCCCTGGATCTATTTGCAAGTTCTAATATCAGGATTGTCTAATAACACTTCAGCAATAGTAGAAATGCTTTTAAAAACATATTGTCTAACATGGCAGTCAAGGGAAACATGTAGCTGGTCGATATTTGACTAGGATACATACGCACCACGGGGATGTAAAGTTTTAAATGTAATTAATTTTTACTGTAATTAATCTTGAACACAATTAATTATTTAGTGCTTAGTAGTTCCTATACTATTAGAGGGCACAGTGACAGGGATTACTGGACTGCCAGAGGGCACCAACTAACATGCTGACAGGTAAACTCTCGTCAGTCTCCTAACACAGAATTACAAAAGAAATATCTTACTTTTCCTCTTCTCCAATATACATCCTTGAAATATTGGCATATGTTTAGTTTAAATGGATGTATCCATGTTGTGTGTGTGTGTGTGTGTGTGTGTGTGTGTGTGTGTGTGTGTGTGTGATGTGTGTAGGTCAATGGCATGGGGCAAATTTTAATTTTTTCTTTCATGTGTAGATATCAATAGAAAAGGTTAAAAGAAATAAAGTATGAGATTAAAATACATCCTATTAATCTTCAGAAATTTGAAGGAAAATCCCAAAGCAAATGAGGGCCACAGATCTAAATTGGCTTAGAAGAGATAAGAAAGAGTAAGTTGCTAAGATGGGGGACACACAAAGCAGGAGGAAAGTCATCATAAGGGGACAGCCTCGGAGGAGGATACAAAACTCATGGAAGTCGCTCAGTTTACATCGGTATGTCATCATTTTAAACATGGTGTAATTGCTTATTGAAATATACCCTTTCCTGATGTTGAAATTGAAATAAGTTTAGGCAACTACCCCAAAGTCACATTTGTTACTGAGGTGAGAATCTTGAATTCTAACTATGCAATAATGTTATCTTCATAATCCCAACCTTATGTGAGGAACATCGCCTTTCTTAACAAAATTAAACAAATGACCAAAAGAAACAAGGAGTAGACCGCACTCAAACATCTGGTTTCAGTGGACAGATCTATTTACCCACTAGACTGAGACCTATATTTTCTCATCACACTATTGTAGTGTGGACTGAGTTGAGCCTTCACATTTCAGCCCCATGCTCATTTCATCTTATGATCCATCTGTGGACCAATATTCTTGATTGTCTATTGTTCTCCAGGCATTGTTCTCATAGGCCCATATGATGGGTTAGAAGTTAAGTCCTTGACTCTTAGAAGGATTATGTGTCATGTACCTTTGACATCCTGCTGCAATGGTCCAAGCTTCTCTTTTGACCTTATCCCAGTCACACTGCATTAGAAACCAACCAGTGTGTTCAAAGTATAGCTGAAGTTCAGCAAATGTCTTCTGAGAGAAAAAAAAGAAAGCATACCGTATCAACATTTGCCTTGGGAGTCACGTGATACATTTTCAAATAATGTAATGGAAATTTTCTAATGAGTATAAAGCCAAGACAGAAAAGCTTAATAATAGATAAATATGAATAGTTGCTTGTCACACATAGAGTATACCATTGTCAAGAAACAACTGAAGTTCATGGATGAATAGTAATTAATGTTTATGGGAAACTTCACAAAATCAATTCCTTTCCTACAGTCTCCCAGGAAGAGTTTGGCTTCAACTCACTATCGATGGATAGGCTTTTTGAACTTGAAAGAATTGCACTGCGATTATTTGGGCTTTTTAAACTGAAAATGTTTCCCTGGGGATCAGCTATACAATCACCATTTTCCTGTTAGGGAAACTACTTTGATTTTGATTAATCATTGCAGAGACATAGAGCCTACAGTGAGAAAAAGGCTGTATGTGACATAAAGCTCAGGGAGTCATTGCAGGATATGAGCTAAGTCTAGAAGAAAGTGGTGACTAGATGCCCTCATGACCTAGTCACTCTTCTGTGCCTCAGTATCTCCAGTGATTTCAATAATTATTCTGTGTGGTAGCCTATGATCTCTCATTTGGATATCTTGGATACACAAAATATCTAAATACTGGGTAAGGGATTTCAGTGTCTGAAGGAGCTTTTGCATAAACTGTCTTAACACTCCATCTCTCTGCCCTCAAGGTGAAGTAGGAAGAAAATTTTGTAAGCAGAAATTCTTCCCAACTGTGACTCTGCTAATGCTCTGAAGGGATTCTTGGCATTTCCCACATTCCAGGCATTTGGAGTTCAACTTTCCCTTTTGTCAGACTGAGTTTGTGTGAAAGTTATTGAGGATGGTTTTTGTTTTTGGAGCCTAGTTTGGCATTTTCTGTAGAAATCTATTATGGCATGGCCAAAGGCTCTGTACTTCAGCCTTCAATTTTTCATGAGTACAGCTAGAGTCATAATTAAAGTTAGCTGTAAAATATCACATAAATTGGCCAAACTCTTATCTATTAGGCTTAGGTTCCTAGAAAAATGTATTTTTGGTTTATAATATGTAAGTCATTAAGAAAATGGAAAAGAATGAAAAGAGGTTGTGACTGTAACTCATTTATATTTTATAGGACAAGTGTTTCAGCACTTACATTTTATGTAACTTTTAATTAAATCATGCATACAGTTTTATACAACTATTAATAAGTCAAAGTATTTCTATGCAGAATGATTATCCCTCTTCATTTTTTTTTGTGGGTCATGGTGCTTAAACTCAGCCTAGGTTCTGTTGCTGAGCACTTCAGCTCAAGGCTACTGCCCTACCCCTGGGCCTGGGTGTTGTCCCTGAGCTCTTCAGCTCAAGGCTACCACCCTACCCTTGAGCTAAACCCCACTTCCTTTTGTGCCAGGGCTGGCTTTGAACCTTGATCCTGAGATCTCAGCCTCCTGAGTAGCTAGGATTACATGTGTGAGCCACCTTGTTCTGGTGTCTCTTCAATGTTATAATAGTAATACTCTCAAACTTTTACTAGGACAGGTTCCCTAAGATGATTTTGCATATAAACAATATTACCCTGAAGGGCCTAATTCTTTTTTTGTTTGTTTTGCTAGTCCTGGGGATTGAACTCAGGGCCCAGGTACTGTCTTTGAGTTTCTTTTGCTCAGGGTTAGCACTCGACCACTTGAGCCAAACCACCACTTCTAGCCTTTCCTGTATATGTGGTACTGAGGAATTGAACCCAGCGCTTCATGCATGCTAGGCACGCACTCTACCACTAAGGTACATTGCCAAACCCTGCCCAAATTTTATGCTTTAAATTCTAGTCCCATTTGGCTGGAAGTCAACTCTACTTTCCATTACCAATTACAAATAATCTAAGCTTTTCTGTTTAGTTTATAGGGTACCTTATAGCCTAGCATTTATTCAGCAGGTGTTCAGGTGACACAATTAGAAACAGAATGAGAAAAATAGAAAAAAAAGAACAGGCATAGATGGAGGAAAAATAGAATGTAGGAAATAAGTGGATGATATTAGATGCAATTGGATCCAGAATTGTAAACTGTTTAATCAACTTGCTTATTTTCCTCATTCCCCCAACTTACGGGGGTTTGACAATAAACTGTCTTAGGTAAGTCACTGAAAGAATGACTCAAAAGTAGCTGTATGTATTAGTGATGAGAGTACTCTACTTAACATAAAAATATACTGCTGCATTTTGGCAGTATATATTAATGTTTTGATGATATAACTCCTTATAGATGTTTCTGACCAGTAGATGCTATTTCCTTCCTTAGTCTAAACTTCAATTATGTAGCTCTATTCTTTTTCTGTCTCTTTCTCCCTCTTTTTCTTTCTCCCTCCCTCTCTCTTTCTTCCTCTCTCTCCCTGCCTCCCCCTCCTTTCCCCCCCGACATAGCTTAGAATCCTTTCTGTTAGACAATCAGATAAATTATGAAGAAATGTATGGAGAGGTTGCGACTTACTTTCTTAATTTACATTTTTCAATTAGAGAACTGAAACATCACAACAGTTCCCACTCCTTTGGCAACAATCAGTCATGTAGGCCCACTTATACAAGAGGAAAAAAGGGAAACATGGCTTATAAGCAGCCAGCAACTGCCCAGCCTCAACTACTGTCCAGCCCCCACTACTTGCAGCACCAGCAGTCTAGAATATAAGAAAATGTTTATATACAGCTAGTAATGACTTTGGCCCCATCACTGTATCTGATGCAATTCCAGCAAGTTCATTTCTAAGATTAAAAAGCCCTGATGCTTATTGTGAATAGCACTGGTAGCTACATGAACAATTTCGGCAGCCAATTATTTTTTCTTTAGTGAAAATGAAATAAAATAAGCTGCAGAACACCAAACCCACTGACCTATTTTCTTTTCTTGTTTCTGGCACCAGTTTATTACAGTTTAGATTAATTTCTGTTTTAAAATTGTGCATGTGGAAGGGTATCAATGTATGTGAATTAATGCACCTTCTATCTGGCAAATATCATGTAACCCTTTTATTAAATACAATAAAAATTATTAAAAAAATAAAATAAAATTGTGTGGAAATACAGTCTCAGCTAGGATTGTATAGGTGATAGTATAGGCTTCTGTGATTTCTCTGATTGTTTTTATTGTTTAAAATATTTTATAGAATTTAAAGCTAAGTAGGAGTACTGATGTTTATGCTGTTAGGTAGGAATAAGTATGTAAAGTAGGGTAATTACAAACAGAAAGACTGGATTTTTCAAAAGGATAAAAGAAAGAATTATGAATGCTTTTTATCATAGACAAAGATAAATTTTAAGACAAAAAGGTTTAAATGGATTTAAAATTACATAATATATGTGTGAAAGTACCTTAGTATTATATGTAATTTAATGTGTTTTTAAAAATAAATGCAACGTAACTTAAAATTATTTTAGTGATCAATTTAAAAGAAGTGATGGTAATTAGCAGACATAATAAAAATGCCAGGATATTGAAACAAAAGCCATATAACAAATGATTGTTGTCCTTAATGTACTATGTTGTCTCTCATCTCCTTTGCTGTCCCTTTGTTATCTCATATTGTTACAGTATCTCACTTTGTTATCTGATATAATGAATTTATTTGTATTTGGTTATTTGAAATTTGGTAGGGAAGGGGGGAAAACCAAGACAGGTGGGGGGTGTGGGGGAGAGGGTAATGGGTACCAAGACATGTGAAAGGGTATCAATGTATGTGATTTAATGCACCTTCAATCTGGCAAATATCATGTAACCCTTTTACTAATTACAATAAAAAAACCTACAAGTAAAAAAAAAGCCTGTATTTACTACACTCTAGCTTGTCAAGGTGAGGCTAATTAATTGCTTGTTTAATTCATTTATATTAACATTGACGCATACTCACAAAACATGAGACTAAAGGGTGAGTGTTTCATCGGTAGGAGACGCAAAAAGCAGGTGGCAATTCCCACAATAGTGTGTCTAGTGCTAGAACCCTGGAAAATCAGGACAACTCATCAGCAGATACCACATTATGCTACTTCATTCCATTTTGGATGAATAATGAGTCTAACCTCTCTCAAACAAGCTGCAATAGAAAAGAATATGAACATGAATATAGAATAATGATCTGCTGTAGATAATAACTTCCTCCTAAAAACATCCACAGTAAAGTCACCTTTATTTTGGTCAGCAATCTGAATCTAGAGATTTATCTTTCCTATATGTATTACAAGCTCATTATTCTTCTAAAGTTTCTTTTAGTCACCTTTTAAATATTATGGTTTTTGTTGTTTGTGGGGCTTGAACTCTGGGCCTAGGCACTGTCCCTGAGCTCTTCAGCTCAAGGCTACTGCCATACCCCTGAGCCACAACCCCACTTCCAGTTTTCTATTGATTAATTTGAGATAAGAGTCTTACAGTCTTAAGTGCCTGGGCTGGCTTTGAACAATACTCCTCAGATCTCAGACTCCTGAGTAGCTAGGGTTACAGGCGTGAGCCATCATACCTGGCATTAAATATAAATTTTTATAACTTGCTTTCTCCATGGATGTGAAATGTTTTCATTTGTCATTCATACTTACTCAATAAACACAATGTCTCACATACCATATATCTGATTATTTACTGAAGTAATCAATTGTTATTTGTCAAACCTCTAATAAAATAAATAAAATATTTTGCTGGTTAGTCTCAGCAGTATATAAAAATTTTCATCTCAAAAAATGGCAACTACTCAGATTCATACTTTTGTTCTAATTGCTTTTAGAATTTTGTCTTCAGTTTTGCTTGTTTGGCTACATGAAATCTCACAAATATTTTGGAATCAGATTTCATGCATCTTTGACTGTATGCCAAATGAGGTGTTTTATACTCATGTCATGGTTGATGTGGTAGATGAGGATAAAACAAGGCAAACGCTCAACAGTTGTTGTGGTCTTTCATCTTCTGGAAAAGAAGTAGGAAAGAGGGAAAGTGCTGACCACAAGTCTGTCATCAAATGGCCTGAATGACTCATTGTTTTGCTGGTAAAATAGCAACACATTCAGAGCCACATGGTCAGCCACTATAAAACTCCCCTACTTCTTTCCCATTTTCCTACTTCCTCTTAGAAACACAGACCTCTACCTTCATATTTGAAAGTGCCAAGCTCATTCTACTCCTGAACATTTTAATTTGTTGTTCCCTTGCAAGATCCTAACTAAATTCACTGAAGAATCTATTCAAATGTACCCCCATAGAAAGCAAAGTACTACCATGCTATTCAAAATAGGCTTGTTTGCCTTTTGCCATGTTCTAAATGTTTCTGAGGTTAAATCATACCCTGAAGTAATGAACCAAACCCACCCCAAAAGCAATTTTAAATGTCTCTTCTATGAAGAAGAGACAGATAGACTCTCTTATATATAGAACCATATCTACAGGTCTTTTTTTATCAAGCAATGTTTCCATTTTCCCTTCCTCCCTTCCTCTATCCCTTCTTTCTTCCTTCCCTCTTCTAGAATTAGCCTATATATGCACTGTAAAAAAAGAAAGGGGATGAATTATCCTTTCCTTTTAGAACCTTCTAGCTGACAATCTACTCTGAATTTTCAACTCCATTCTGGCTGTCTTCTGTGAATGTCCAATAGGATTCACATTAGGCAACTGATTTTAAAGCTCATATGTATCATTTAAAGAAGAAGTGTACTCCCTTGGCTGAATACTGCCAACATTTCAACATATGTACTCATTTCTACCAAGGACCAATTCCTTCATATAGCTGAAATACATACTCCCTTTGTTGAACAGCATCTGCTTTGAGGTGAACCAAACTTGTCTCCCTAAAGTTCACTGCTTCTGTAGGCTCTCCATTTTCCGCCCAAATGATTTATTTAAAGCATTTCTGTACCTGTCTTGGTTTCTATTGCTGAGGAAAGAAATACTTTAAGCAGTTCTGTACATTTTTCTTTAGCTTCCCTGCTAGGAACCATATCTCTTGCTTAGCTATTAGTCTAAATGTTCTTTTGCACAGGCGTTTGTCTTGTAATTTAAATTTAACTTCAATGGTAAATGAAATTATTCAAGTCCAATAGATCCTTACTCTCTTTCCATCAGTATTATAAGTGATTTGCTTCCTAATCACCATTTAAAATAATGTATACATGCCTATTTTTATACTGCTAATATTAATCACTGCTATACACAGCTGAATAATTATATCTGAAAATCATTGCTGCAAATTGGATGTTTATTTACAGAAACATCTAGTTGATGATCACTTGCTGGCAAGGTTGGACATGTTTCAAGTGACTCCAAAGGAGACTTAGCCTTCTTTTTAAGAGGAAGTCTGCCCACTGCACAATATACTCATTTGGTCATTTGTGTTTCTAAGAGCACTAGGAGTCCATCAAAAGTAAGTTTGTCACATTTGAGGTTGAAATTTCATTTATTCACTGCAATAATATTGACTGTAATCCTCTAATTACATGTCTCAATGAAAGAAGACAGAATGTAGATACTGATCCAGCAGTGACTGTGAATGAAAATATTGCTAATTCCTCTTAGTCACTGGGGTGGATTTCTTTTTCCCATTTCTTTCAGAATCTTACTTTCCTGTTTCCATAGGCCAATGATAAAACAGAAATTGTTGTGGTATTTTGGAAGGGTAATCTGGGAATAAGAACTGTGTTTCAGCATCTGATAGGCTCATTAATAACTAAATCTAGATACATGAAACAGACAAGGAGTTGGGGGCAAAGGACTGATAGAAGTGGCAGCAAAATGTAAGAGAGGTTTATCTAGGGGCATAAGGCAGGAAGCAGGACACAATGACCATCTCTTTGAAAGTATTTTCAGTGCTTCTGAATAATCTGTCCATTGTCACACTGTACAGGGATAGCATTTTGGTTGGCCCACAAAGGAAGAGGATCTAGCTGGTCTATCACGAATGACATGTCCACTATTTTCAACACTAAACATAGACTTCTAATAGATGTTTTCATCAGAGCATATTCCAAAAGCAAAGTGGTTATTACCAGTTAATCAACTGGTCATTAGACTAACCAACACATTATGTTATCAAAAAATTAACACTAAGCATTCATTTTGATTAAGGTTTGCCTTATAGATTAAAACATGGGAGTGTAATCAACAAAGCTTTCAAGACTTCTGGCTAATAAATAATGTTGTAAAAATCCAAAGTGAACATGAGATTAAAAATAAATTCCAGTTGTCAGTGGCTTACACTTATATTCAGTGACTCCGGAGGCTGACATTTGTAGGACTATGGTTCAAGGCTATGCAGTTAGAAGAGTTCACTAGACTCCATCTTAAAAAAACAAAACAAAACATTGAAAAAAATATCCCAGGTTGGATGTAGGGCTTACATGGCAGAGCTCCAGCCTCAAAAGGTATGGCCCTAAGTTTAAACTACAGTACTTAAAAGAAGATCAGACTACTCATGAATGAACAGTACAATTCTTACTTAAACAAAAGTATTATAAACAGTTCCATATGTAGACATATTGTATTTATTCACTTGCTTGTTTCATTTTGGTTTTTGTGACAAAATAGGTCTCACTATATAGCCCAGATTTATTTGAAATTCACTATGTAGTATAGATTGGTCTCAAATTTGATCTCATACTTGGATGTGTTGAACATGGGAAAATTGAAGTTAATTATTTTATTTTTTTGTTTTCTTTTGCAAACCACAGCAATGTTTTTAAAAGAATGACCTAGAGGCTGTGTGTATCTTAAACACATGGAGACCTCGGAGCCTGACTCTGTGGCCGTAGGTCTGAAGGTATGAGTCAGGTTTGGAGCTAGAATTGCAATGTATTTTTAGAACATAAGTATCCCATGTGCATCTAGGGTGTGTGCTTGACACACCACAGTATTTGAGATGCTGACTAAGTCCAATAATTAGTCCACAGATTGAGAAAGCTGCACCCAGGGAATGCAAACGTTGTTTATAAAGCATTTACATAGACATGCTTAGTGTTAAGAAAATTATTTCTTCCTGGAAAATTCTATTATCTGTCAGTCTTCCATAACACATCCCTTTAAAAAATTGTGCTTTTTCACACTTTGTAAAGAAGAACAGAGTCTCTCTGATAATAAATTTTACAACATTGCATTGCCCTTAGGTATAAATCATCCAGGCACTGAACAAAGGGACAATGCCAGAGTTCAGAGTTGTCAAGAAAAAGACCCAAGAAAACAGGCAACATCAATAAGTCAGTGAGAAATGATAAGGTTTTACTATCTCACAAAATTATAGCAAGGCCTCCTCTCCTAAGAGGAAGAGACATGTGTCTCACAGTATTGTCTCCTAAATTTCTTTCTTCAGTACTCTAGGCATTTTGAATTTCTCAGTATAAGTTTAATTCTCTGAGAACTCTGCAGAAAAAAAACTTTAATGAGAAACAATCCTCAACATTCAATATGATTGAGATGCTTTAAAGAGTTGAGTTTTTAAATCCTTACCATTATTTCTATTAAGCACAGGCACATACACTCACAACAGTTCACTAATAATGCTGACAATATAGCTAAGTGGTAGAGCAAATGCCTAGAATGTACACCCCTAAATTGGACCCATAGCCTGGCAAAAAAAGGAAAAGGAAAAGGAAAAGAAAGGAAAGAAAAAGTATAGGAAGACAGAGAAACAGGGAGATGAGAACTTATACAAAGGTAGAAACTTGAGAGATGCAGAGAGCTAGAGAGAGAGAGAGAGAGAGAGAGAAAGAGAGGCTTCAATGTTGACAATGACTTTCAAATCTGAATCCCCGTCATTATTAGATTATGATTTCATTTCTTTGCCATGTGTTGGTATTTGTATTTTTTCCACAAATGTCCTTCATTTGTTTGTTAGCATGAACAAATCTGAATAGCATCTCACACTTGTCTCAAGTGACATAAACAAGAGGAAAGCTTTTTAAAACTATCAAGAAAGAATTTCTTGAAGTTACATAGACTTTTCTGCCCAAGCTGGCTCTGAACCACAATCCTCAAATTTCAGCCTCCTGAGTAGCTAGGATTATAAGTGTGAGCTATTGGCATTTAGCTCAAGGAAGAATTTCTTTAAAGTCTCCAAACTACTTCTAGAACCCCAAAGCAGTCACTCACATCTCATCAGCCTCATTAAATAGGATGGTGAAGTATCTATTTCAATGTATCTCTCTTTATAAATGAGGAAACGGAACCTTTTGAGGCAATTCAGTAACAATCCCAGACAAACAACACTGCAGGTCTAGATGAAAGAAAAGTATCTGAGCCATCACATAGAATAGTTTTGAAATGGAACTCGCTGCTCAGTAGTCTGCTATTATTCTGATTCATATTCAACAGTGGATGACTTATACTTCAGAATTTTTCAAAAATATAATTGCTGTTTCAGCAATTTAGTTACCTAATTATTTGCTTGTATTCATTTTCTTTTTTTAAAATTTTTTATTGTAATTAGTAAAAGGGTTACATGATATTTGCCAGATAGAAGGTGCATTAATTCACATACATTGATGTCCTTTCACATGTCTTGGTACCCATTACCCTACCCCCCGCTTGTATTCATTTTCAAGACAGGATTCTATGCTAAAAACACACCTTGTGAATATCAAATCAGGTTGCCAAAGTAACAGGGTCTGTTCTCAACCAACTGCACTCTTAGCTAACTTATTTGATAATCATGGCTTTCTTACTAAAGCTGAGTGTTATTACGGACTTTTATGTGTATTTTATTTTATTTTTGTCAAATATTAATTTCATAGGCTCTTCTTACATTATCCTCCAAATACTGTTCATTAGGAAAATGTTAAAAGGCCTAAATTTGGTTTTGCTGACATGAGCCATTTTGTGTTTAAATCTGTTTGTCTAGGCAATGTGAAGAAAATGTCTAAGAAGAATTTAAATAAATTTTGAGAGATTGGGGAGAATGATCCTTCTCAACACAATAAATGACATGCGCACGTGTTCACCTGTGGGTGTGTTCTTATAGTGTCTGGAGAATGAAAAGGCCAACATGGACACAGGATACCGCAACGCTGAGTGACCTCTGCCTGGCATTCACGTTACAGATTTTGGAAAATCGACCCTTTTAAGGATCAGTCAAAAAATTCTAAAAACTATATTTTGTCAGGTTCCTTGAAGGGAAATGTTACAATTTTCCTTCCTGAACAAAAGCCATATTGCCTGGATTAACACAGAAACCATGTTCAAAAGTCTTTCAGGAGTCTGTATTTTAATACCACAAGAAAGCTATGAAAATACATTCCCATCCTGCATTAAACATAAGATTTCACTCAACATATTTTCAAGCATTTTGTTATTTTACTTTTGAAATTACTTAGTGCTGAGAAATTCATTTCACTTACGGTTGGCTGAATTTTTAAGCAATTTTTTAACAAGCCTAGAAAATCTTTTACTGTGAGGAATTGAACCTGCAAATTGCTTTCAAAATGTACTGAGAAATTTATAAATATTAACCATGGCAGCTAACAAGATTGACACAATGTTTATTTAAACATCTAGTCATTTTTATTTTATTTCTTAAATATCAAGTCAGTGACTTTATGTTTGTTTTTTTCCAGATCTCTCATATTCCCTCAACCTTTGAAAAGTATTTAGATAACAGAGCTCTCTGTTTAGTGACTTAAGATGAAAGCTATCCAGTGCCTGGTTAGATATTGCATTTTAGTACCTACTTGATGGCAACAATAAACAAATATTTAATTTTAGAGCTATCTCAAATGTGTCACAAAGGTGCAAGTGGAATGTAAGATTTTTTTTTGTAGCACTGGGGTTTGAACTCAGGGTCTTGCATTTACAAGACAGGTGCTCTCGGAGTTATGTCTTCAGTCCTTTTCTGCACTAGTTACTTTATACATAGGGTCTTACTTCCAGTGTTATAATTTCTGAGAAGACAGACACACAACCACACCCAGTGAAATGGCATTTCATTGTCTTTTTCTCACTGGGCTGGCCTGGACACTTGATCCTCCCAGACTCAGCCTCCTACATAGCTAGGGAGGTTGGCCCATGCCACTGCACTGAGTTTGTTTAGGAGGGGTCTTGCCTGTATGTCTAAGCTGTCCCTGAACCATGATCCTCGTTATCCTAGCCTACCAAGAAGCTAGGATTTCCAGTGTGGACTACTAGTACAGAATTACAATTCACTGTTTTCCTTAAGCAATTGAAGAATAAAATGCCACCGTGATGCCCAACCATGTCTGGCTCCTTGGACAGTATTAACCACAAGGTAGGGTATACTCACATGCAACCTCAATTCAATGTGAATATCAGAAAATTAATATGAATATTTTAAAACCTAATCAATCCTCAGTTACATTCAAGTGCCGCCAGTGTCCCAATAATGTCATCGTATCACTAATGACTGATACAGTGGCTGCTAAAAGGCACAATATTAAAACTTATTGTGCCTTGTCTTAGGAAGAAAAACGAAAAAGAGGCAGAGACAGACAGACAGACAGACAGAGAGGATAGCAAGAGGGGGAAGGTAGGAAGGTGAAAAGGAAAGTGACAGTGAAGGAAGGGACATGGAAGACAGGGAAGGAGAATGGGTGTCATTTCCTAGAAAAGTCTGGTGCATATGCATTCTGATATTAATTACAAGAAAAATAGGCAAAGGTATGTGGCCCTCTTGAGCTCTTCTTGTGCTCAGCTTGCATATTACTGATGCTTGTGGCATATGGAATATCATATAGCTCAGGCAATGTTACACGATACTCAAATCCAACGTTTTTTTCACAGTCATGTGTATTTATCTCTGTGTGTGTAACTCAAAGAACATGGCATTTGGAGGAAAATGGGTTCTGGCCTCAGAAAGAATTTAACTCAGTGACAATTGTGCCACTAGGTTTGGTCTGGCCCTTACATTAGGAACAGCCTCTTCTAAATCCTCCGCCTAAGACTGGAGCTTGGGAATGCCACCATTTCCCAGAATTTCACAGCTGGCTCTGTCAGTTCCACTGTATGTCAGTGGCTGCCAAAAATAAGTTTTGTGCTTTTCTTGTCTGCAGTTGTTCTGCTCCATCTGTCTTCAGAACAGCTCTCCTGAGGCTCTGAAACTATCCATTTTCTGTATATGTTCGCTCCAAAGATCACTGCTAGAGTGGCTCTTCACATCAGTGGGCTGGCTGTGGTCCAGACTTCCAACAACTCATCTTTCTGTGTCTTCAAGGACTAGAAACTCCTGTCTGTGATAGAAATGAGGCTGCTCCAAGGAGCCAGCTCCAATTCAAGGCCCACAAGGCTTCAGGTAGCATGGCTCCACATCCCAGACCTGGGGAGAGCCCTTCCTGAAACTCACCCCTTTCGTTTCCTTCACAGGTCATTACAGATTCTCCGTCACCTTTAATAAGATTCCTGCATAAAACATAAATGTCTCTGGACTGGCGTTTAAAACCCTTTAAAAGTTGACTTTCACTGATAATTTACACTGTATCTTTAGTCTCAATCCACTTGGTTCAAGGCAAGAGGGTACTTCAGTTCCTGTCTCTGCCTTGGAACTGTGTTCACCTCCTGATTGCCTGTTTGACACGGTGACCAAGGTGGTTCTTTGTATGAAATCCCTCCACAGAAAGCTTCTAATCACTTCTTCTGTTACTCGAGGAAAGAAAAATAAATTGATAGAGCCCTTTTTTTGGCTCACAGGGCCCTCCTTATTCTCTACTCTCTCCCATTCTTTCCAACCTATTTCATAAAGCCTGACAAGTACATGTCCATTTCTGGATCTGTTCTTTTACTCTCCTTTCTGACTGGATCCTTCGTTTCCTTCTTATAACCCTTGGCATCTAATGCAGGCACCCTTGCACCTCCTCCCTGTCACGTTCCGATGTGGTTGCATGCACAACTGCATTTTGCAGTCCTTTTGTTCCTCATAAACTGGGAACTCCATCTTATACAATATACATTTTCTTTTCTTTTTTCCCCACACTCAGTAACTTTGTATTTAAAATGGAGAATTTTGATACTGGAGACAGTGTCTTACTTATTTCTATACTTCTGTCTCTACCATGCACCATTCTGCATGGCATATAATATGATCTGGATGTAATTTTGTAGAATAATTAATCCAGTGAATGTCAAATGTCATCACCTGCTGTGCATTTCTGTTGGCTTCCTACCTTCAGTGCATTATTCTCTTGCTCCTTTTCACATTTTTAGTCTGACCATTCCTTCCAGTTGAGATCAAATCCTGTATTAGTATTATTTGTAAAACGGCTCGTGGTGAATACTTCTTGCTCTGGCTCTTACGTGATAGACTTGGATAGCAAATATATTGATCAATTTATGAAACACATATTTTCATAGAAAAAGAAAGTCTACCTTTGGTTAAGGTAAGTACATTATTTGACTTTAGTATCCTCAATTTCTTCGTCTTTAAAGCAGATGATAATTTATTGAATCTGGAAAAGCGAACATTACTTTCACCTGCATTTATGATATCTTTTCCAATTAGTGCTTAGGATATACTTAATCACCATATATTCTGTTTCTGAACGGATAAAAATGTGCTTTCTCTCAGATATAGATAAGTTTGATCCATTAAGTCTCAATAAGTTTAAACATCAAACATCCTGGGTTTAAAATAACCTGGCATTATTCAGAGTCATTATTTGAGAGGAAATTGACCCAAAGTACCAAAGGAAATACTTATATCAAATGTGGAATTTCAAAGCCTACGGGAAGGGAAGATAGTGGGAGAAGGTAAAGAAACCATGTCAATCTCAAATTTTTTGATTATTGGAGGCACCGTGTAGATAAAATCAATTACCATAGAATGAAAACCAGAAGACAGGCAGAAGTATGGATAAACAAAACTTTACACCCTGTGAATAGAATAGTTGCCACCAAACACTGCCTGACAGTGACCTAGAAAACAGGCCACATATAAGGGACATTTCAATTATTTGAAATCAACCAAAAATCTATGTCAAAAATCCAATTTGAAATTTGAAAAGAAGAATGGGAAAAAGAAGTGTGTGTGTGGAGGGAGGTGGTGAGGTCTAGTGCACTAGCTACATGGCTCTTCTCCAAAGAACCCTTAAAAACACACATCGCGAACATGCAGAACAAAGGATTTTTCCATATAAGAGAACTTTGTTACTAATACAGCCAGCTAGACAAAGGTACTTCCTAAGCTAACTTTTACTAAACAGTAACACAGGTCTTGCTGTGACCTCTCAGATTAAGAACAAGGTTCATTTGTCAGTCCAGTAAGTTGCTAAGGGCAGTGGTGCAAAACGTGAGTGCAGAGCTGTGTAAGCCTGGGTTGAACTATAGCACGGGGTTTTGCACAACTGATCAAAGCTGGCTTCTGATAAAACTTCATAATTCCATGTAGGTATCTGTGGATAAAAGTGAGACTGTTTAAAAAATGTACCTTGGTCAGGCCTGCAGATACATCTCTGTTCATTTCTAAAATACAAAGAAGTCGCAATGCCTATTGTTTTTGCCTCTCGTTTGATTTGACTTAGGTTTTGAATATGTCATCATTGTTACTTTACTGGGGATGACACTGAAAGTGTCTGATGTTATAACCGCCATATTTTTCTTCTTAAAGTAAAAAGCAAATTGTATAAGATGCTGAAAGTAGACCAGACCCACTTCAGAAGAATCAGAAGAGACAATTTTACATTGGGCCCCATCCCTTTATATTATAGAAAGGAAAGGAATTATAAATTTAATTCAAATAGGAAACTTATAAAAATCTAGCTCTTTCAGAAGAATTTTCTATTAATCACTTATGCTAGAAGATGGCCTATTTGAAGATTAATAGACTATGGAGAAACATGTGCCAGGGATCCCGGGAACTTTAGGACATTTATAATTGCACCCATTTTTCTCAATCTAGTGCCAGATGATGTGTGTAAAGGTGATACCCATGGAGCCATGATCAAGATTAGATGAGTAACTCAGTATATGAGTTGAGCTTTGCGGTACATCTCTTCCACTGTATATTTCTTAATTTGAGGAAGGACATTAATAATATAGCCATCTGCTTCTTTTAAAAGTACTAATGATTTTCAGTTAACTAAACAACAATATATTTATGTTCGTAAGAATAATAATGAGAACATATACTTTCACAAATGAATCTTAGGAACTATCCAGAAGAGGATGCTGCCCATAATTCTTGCCCTTGAAATTTTAAATTGCAATGCTTCTATACAAATATCCATACGTCTAGTAAGCATTAGCGTTTATAAGTTAATTATTATGGTCCTCTAAACCGTCAAGATGGAAATCTGAAATAGAGCCAGGAAAGGTTTATCCATGAGCCAAATCTAGCTTGTTAGAGCTTTGGTTTAACAAACAATTGAATCTCATTAGAAGAAAGACACATTGTTGTACTTTATGTAACTTCTTTTGTGCTATCAGGACAGGAAATGCCATCTTAGAGCCTCAATACATGTCATTTTGCCTTACAGAAAGCATTGTTCCTTCTTAGATGAGACTATAGTGCTTCAATTCAACATTTTTAATCATGAATAGAGCCTATGGATCTTACTTCTGACACAAATCAACTCATCTTGATTTCACTTTTTTTATTTATCAGCTCCAGTATTACTCTAATTTAGTTACTAGATATTTGTATGTACATTAGTGCAAGGTTTTCTTATCCAATGTCCTACAGTCTCATTATAATCAGTTCTATTCCACTATTCATGACATGAATAAGTACAGATATACAATGCCCACCCCTCTTTCTAAGAGTTCAAGAAGGCTGGCTAATGTCATTAGTGTCTTCATAGTCTGAAATTTAAGTTAGCCTTAATCAAAGTTCCACATGAATTCAGTTCACTCTATAGTCCACCTGTCCATATCACAGACAGAGATATTTATAAATTATGTGTGGTCATAACAAATATTTTTGATAGAAATATTATCCAGACTTTAAGGTAGCTGCAATGGGATGAGAAAGTTACTACATAAATAATCTTAGTAAATGATAGTTCAATAGGATTGTCTGCTAGTGACTCAGCAAATTAGTTTGTAGCATGTATGGCTGATATGATAAATTCTGTCGAAGATGATTGCATACATTTTATATTCTATGGTTATCATGTACCCAGAACAGACCTCATATACATTGTCATTCAGGACACACTGGGTATGACAGGGTGTGAGTAAATAGAACCTTCCTTCTACAGAGGAACAAGATATCAAGGTGTACCCTACAGGTCATGCAATCATTCATTTACATAACGTTTTAAAATAGTCATTTATTAAGTGGATTTACAGCAATTAGTTTAGATGCTATGGACTATCTAATCTACCACCACTATTTAGCTTTGGAAGAACAGCAACAAAACAATTATCAATAACATCCTAACTAAGGTTGTGATTGTTTTCCAATAAAACTATATTTACCCATAGATAAGAAGTCAGATCTGACCTTCAGGTTACATTTTACTAAATTATATTTTAACAGTGTATGAATGGCTATTCTACTTATTTACAAGTCAGATCCTTCTCTGTAGATATCAGTTTATGATATTTGTATGTACCCTAAGTACATTTTACCATGTTATCTATCTAGTTCATTAGCTCATTTTAAATTAAAAATAATTAATGTGTTTAGCTCTCTAAATTGTTTATATGTTCTGTATAGTGATCAATTATCAGCTAAGTAGTTTGCAAACACATATCCTCATTCTGTAGATCACTGTTTATTCCTTTAGATAATTCACCAACCAAACAACGGACAAAGGCCTCATATCTAAAATATATGAACAACTCAAAAAATTGAATCACTCCAAAACTGATCTCCAAAGTAACAACCATCCCATTAATAAATGGGCCAAAGACATAAAGAGAGTCTTCTCTGAAGAAGAAACAACAATGGGCTATAGACACATGAAGAAATGCTCAACATCTTCTGGTCATAAAAGAAATGCAAATCAAAACAACTCTAAGATTCCACCTCACTCCAGTTAGAATGGCCAGGATCAGGAAAACGAATAATAACAGATGCTGGAGGGGATGTGGCCAGGAGGGATCACTACTACACTGTTGATGGGAGTGCAAACTCGTTCAACCACTATGGAAAGCAGTGTGGCAGTGACTTAAAAGGTTAAACATAGAACTCCCCCATTACCCAGCAAGTCCACTACTTGGCATTTACCCAATCATCCAGAAACAAGGGCATACTAAATCCACTAGCACAACAATGTTCATTGCAGCACTATTTACCATTGCAAAGATATGGAACCAACCTAGATGTCCCTCAGTTGATGAGTGGATCAACAAGTTGTGGTATTTGTACACAATGGAATTCTATGCTGCAGTCAGAAAGAATGACATTGCCCCATTTGTTAGGAAATGGAAAGACTTAGAAAAAATCATATTAAGTGAAGTAAGCCAGAGTCAAAGGAACTTAGGCTCAATGGTGTCCCTCATTCATCATAATCAGTGGAAACCTTGAGCTCTACCAGCAGAGATCTGCAATAGAGCAAAATCTTGATACATAAGGCCATATAGTATGAAGCTAATTGAAAGGACCTCCAGGATATTGAAACAAAAGCCATATAATGAACGATGGTTGTCCTTAATGTATGATGTTGTATCTCATCTTTGCTGTCCCTTGGTTATCTCATATTGTTACAGTATCTCACTTTGTTATATGATATATTGAATTTAGTTGTACTTGGTTATTTGAAATTTGATAGGGAAGGGGGGAAAACCAAGACGGTGGGGGGGGTGGGATTGTAATGGGTACCAAGACATGTGAAAGGGTATCAATGTATGTGAATTAATGCACCTTCTATCTGGCAAATATCATGTAACCCTTTTACTAATTACAATGAAAATTTTTTTAAAAAGTCTAATAATTTATCACTCAAAAAATAAAATTTAACAGTAAAATTTTGCCTGTCACCTGTGGCACACTTTTATATGGTAAAAGACTTAAAAGTAAAACAAAATACATAAAAATATCCACACGTGCCTAACACATAAACAATATACTTATTATTGTTTACAATAAACATATTATTCAACTGGCTAGTATATGTTTGACACTGATTGCATTCACTGATGGCATGTGTCATCTAATATGGTGAAAATTGAAGTGTGCTGGGACATATGAACCTTTAAATGAACGTAATTAATAAAGCGCATTCATGAACACTCATCGCAAACAACCATATATAATTATGTCCTTAAGAATTAAAAGCCTTAATCTCATCATTATTTCTTGAGAGTAATATGTAAGAATTTGATTAATAAACTCTAAATACTTATTAAGCCATCTACTTCTCTCTGGATTCAATTCTCGATAACTCACTGTAAGTGAACATCATTAACGCTAATGGTCATTGCTGAAAATATATGTGACTGTTCTTAATATCTTGGCTATCATCATTAGCATATTATACAATTCCTCCCCCAGGCTTTAGGGGTTTGATTTTGTTTTGGCAAAATGGAGAAGTATTTAGCATAATCTGATTACAGTTCATACTTGAAATAATGAAGATCTCCTTATTTTCCAAAGTTCCATGCTATACTATATACATAGCATAGTTATGAAAAAATTTAAACATAAAAATATCTAAGTACACTATTTACTAAGGTGGAAATTAATGAATATTCCTATTTTAAAAAATGAACAATAATCTCTCTCTATAGCCTAGTTCCTGAAAACATGAAAAAATGCAATTGACAAAATCTATGTACCAAACTTAAAATCAGTTACTTTAACCTAGATGGCAAAGGAGTACTTCATTTTTTTTCTGTATTATTACAAGATACCTTTTACTTGCTTAACTTTGATTAAATATAAAAAGAATACTGCTCAGTGCCCCAATTTCAAGATAAGAAGCCTTTAGTGTCTACTTATCATATTTGGGGAAGTTAGGTATTCTAATTCTTACAACCCTTAAAGACAAACAACAGTATCTTCATTTTTCAGACTGAGAAAAACAAAAGCAGATCCAGAACCGGTCTCAACTACCATTCCCTAAGCCATATAGCAGACACTAAGTAGACCCTGTCTGACTCTAAAGCATGATTACACAATATTCCTTCAATAAGCCTATCTTGGTATGTTCACAGAATAATCTCACAACTGCAAATATCAAAGGACTAAGTACTTTAATGAGACACTATATCTTTTTTATGTTTCTTTTCAATTCTAAAGGTGATATCCAAAGGGATTATTAATTATATAAGTCACTTCAAACATAGTGTCAAACATAGTGTCTAGTGAGTATCATTGCTGAATTAGGTCTCCCTTTGTTCTACCATTTTTGTGATTTTCCTTCTTCTCCCCTAATCACTTACAAGACAAAGGGTAGAGAAATCAAATACAGAGACAAAAGGGAAAAATCAAAAGAAAAAAAGAACCACAAACAATATAATAAAAAGAAAACCTCTTGTTTTCATTTCTTGGAGTTCAATTCCATAAGCAGCAACATTTTCTATGATCATATGCACATAATTACTGAGCCGTTGTGATCCTCTCCTAAGAATATCTTCCTTTGGTCTCCCTGTGTGAATGCTTTAGAGTCCTGAACAAAGTATAATATTTTGTCTTTTACTATTCATAAAGTTTACATGTAGATTTATAGGCACATTCTAATTATTACAAGTGAGGAAAATCATGGCTTACTTCATTTAATATAATTTTTTCCAAGTCTTTCTATTTCCATATGAATAGGGCAATGAGACACTACCTCTTGAAAAAGTGGTGAGACCTAATAAACTGACATGCATATAATACTGGGTGACTAGGTCAATGTGGACAGTCACAACATTCCCTTCAGCATTAATCTGTGGGCACTCAGCAGCATTGCTTGGATGAATGACATCAGTCCCTAGTGAAATATAAATGTATCATTGCCTCCTAGTATTAAAATGTGTTTGCCGGGACTGTGTGAAGGTACTTTCATCTATTTCATGCAAAGAATAAGCCATGAAACATTTTTCTTCATTTAGTGCACATATACCATTGTAAGCTCTAAGCTGTATTATTCCCTTTGTCACTAAGAGAAAACCTATAAACTGTCTGGTTAGGAAAAGTGTTTTGCAGGTCGTCATACAACAAAAGAGATCACTGGCAAATTTGGCAGTTAATTGCCTCTGATTCCCAGAAGAAGCCACATGCTGACAATGATACAAATTGCCTTAGAAGACTACTTCTAAATAGAAGATATCAGACCAGAACATAAACCCAAATGAAGTGGATAACTTTACATGCCTCCCTAATCATCTTCATTCACAAGGAAGAAACTGAATGTTTTTTGTATAGTGAGAATTGGTGTCAAAACAATCACATTTGTTAGATCATTTTTTGTGGTATATAATAGGCTTTTTTTTGGCTAGTCCTGGCGCTTGCACTTGGGGCCTGAGCACTGTCCTTGGGCTTTCCTCAAGGCTAGCACTCTACCACATCAACCACAGTACCACTTCTGGATTTTTCTGTGTATGTGGTATTGAGGAATCAACCCCAGGGCTTCTTCAAGAATGCTAGGCAAGCACTCTACCACTAGGCCACATTCCCAACCCCCTATTATAGGCTTTTATGCTAGAATTCATATTATGGTTCCATAATCATAAAATAATTAATTTAAAATGCTTTGGACTCCAAAGAGAACT